>NC_061089.1:3926498-3931498 GCF_015104395.2 Macrobrachium nipponense | reverse complement strand
TCTCTCTCTCTGTCTGTCTGTCTGTCTGTCTGAATGTCTGTCTGCCTGTCTCTATGTCTCTCTCATAGGTGTGTGTGTGTGTGTGTGTGTGTGCACTGCTTTCTTTATTTATTGATTTTGCATTCGTTTTCCAAGCGGCCCGTCGAATTTCTGTTCTACTGATGGTCTGTCATCGTTAACAGTACACAATTTTTTTCTTTTTGTTCTTTTAGTAACTGTCATGTTATGCTAACTGTTGATCGCAGCTTTCTTACATATTGATATTTTTAGTGTTGGTAATAAAGATTTACTGTTTCTGTTGTGATTGTGCTGTTTGTATCTTGAAGGGGCCATGGGCAATTTTTAGTAGGAATAAGAAAGAGCAAAATCGGATACTAGCCCGTCGTGTGTCTAGGAGTCATTCTGTGCAAACTTAAGAAGCGATATTCGTGTATAGCGGGAGCATCGCCCAAGATAACGAAGCTGTTTAGATGATTATTGGGTATTGGCTGCCCCAATACTTGTGAGTCAGTGAAGTCTAATATGGCAATTTTATGATTTGTAAGTGAACCTGAAGGGAAGATCAGGAAAGGGGTTAAACCGATGCAAGACTAACCGAATTTCCTCCCCTTTTCTCAGACGCAGAGTGGATGGGGCGGAGAGTTCTCCCGGTCCAGCCCCTCTCAGTGACGTCACCTCCACGTCACATCTTTCACCACCAATCATACGGCCTCCAGTGTCCATAAGCAGTGCAGTGGGCGGAGCTATGGGCGGATCCACCTTCACGCCGCATCTATTCCCCTCACTCATTGACAGGTACCAGCACTCGACTACCAGCTGTAGTCCAGGCAACGGTTGGTCGTCAAGTACTTACTATTTCAGTGCATTCTCTCTCTCTCTCTCTCTCTCTCTCTCTCTCTCTCTCTCTCTTTTCTGTTTCCTTCCTGCTTATATGTTTGCTAGAATTTCCGTCGCACTCTAAGTTTGATTAACGGAAAAGAAATGATTTTGATCTCTTAAGTTTATGAAGAAATGTCAATGCATGAATTATGTCGCACTTTACCTGTATTCCGGTGAAGCATCAAGGGACCAAACTCACGATAAGAACGCACGAATCTAGATAGATGGAATTTCTAAACGACCAACGAAAAAAAAAGAGAGAAGAGAGTGGATGAACAGGCGAAAACAAGAACAGAATCAAAGAAGCGAACAAGTAGAGGGGGGGGGGGGGGGGAGGATTGGGGGGCGGCTGTCGGGGCTGTTTGTAGCGCTCACAGAGAGGAGAATGCAATGCAATTTGAAGTGGCCGTCCATTTTAACATTATTTGCGAAGGTCAAAGTTAACGACGATGATATTACGGTCACCCACATAACGCACGAAATTTCAAAGCCATTAAGTATTTATACATTACTTGCTCTCGGGCTGCTCTGTTATTCAATCAAATATTCTCGTTAGCTTTCGTAATCACACTAATTAGTGTCTTTCATTTATCAGTTAATGATAAATATTCTTGTTGCGCCAACATTCATTATCATTGCTTTTACTCATTTGAGTTGCTGTGAGTGAATTCATTTGCCATTATGTTTGTTGTTGTTTTTGTTGTTGCTTCTGTTGTTGTAAATATCATCATCGCCGTCATTTTTGATACCTATAACCTTTGTTATAAAAGGAAATTTTTTTCTAATTAGCAGTGAGCGAAGTGAAACACTCAATATTGTCCTGACGCCCAACCCGTGACTTGTATCATCAAGCTGGTTTTGAAATAAGAATTTGATGACAAATGAATGTTGGTCTTCTGATCTCGATCTCATCTGGATTCCTGATACCAAAACCTCAACTCCAACCCAACCCATCACGCCTTCACTCTCGTTCGTCGGTAGTACACGCGAATTGCGCCCCTAGCAGGCCCGTCCCCAGAATTTTTTGTAGGGGTTGGTGTGGGGGGGGGGGGGGCGGTGTCCCAAACCTGGACCTTTCTTCTTTAAATGCCATTGCATATATAGGTGTTAGATGTTATTCAAGGTACTGGCTTTGCTAACAGAATTTTACTTATTTTACAAAATGGTGGACTATATCATAATCCTATTATCTCTCTTGTATTTTCTGTTACTAAAGAATGATGATAATGTTTGATAACAAAAATTATAAAAAAAAACTTGCCAAAAAATAAAAGATTGTTATTTATTACTTTGTAAGTATACATACAGTTCAACGAAAAGAGAATATGGAGCTCCAGATTTTTTTCTCTTGGGTTGGGGGGTGATGGTCGTTCGAACTCCCCCCGACACCTCCCCTCGGCACAGGCCTGCCTAGGTACTACTCTGCAGAATCCCTTCCCCTTTTCTTGACCCTCGCACTGACATCGTGCCCCGCAGTTACTACAACTCGGTGGGTAGCGGACGATCTCTAGAACACTAATTCGAAAGGAATATATACACACATACACACGCACACATTTATATAAATCTACGACTCACATCAAGATCGAATCCAGGTCTTTCAATTAAAAGGCAAGGCCGCTGACATCTATGCCGCAGAGTCATAAAGGAAGTTGGACCTAAGTACCACTGTACCTAGGGCTTCACCTAGGCAGGCTAACCACCTCGCATACTAGCCTGTTTACCACAACTTCCAGACTCAGCTGTGATGTAGCTGATAGCATTTCATTCGAATTATCCCTTCTGGGTGAATACGATAGATATAATGAACATATAATCAAGTGTGGTACAAAAATAGATTTATTTCCGTTCCACAATTAATTGCCTGTTGATTATGTATATATATATATATATATATATATATATATATATATATATATATATATATATATATATATATATATATATATATATACATGCATACATATAGCATATATATGTGTGTTTGTGTGTGCTCATATATTTGCGTGTGGACTAATTTTGATGTGTAAACACATATTTCATGTATATGAATTACCTTGTGCTGATTTGCATATGCAGGTTGATATGAACTTGCTTACTCCGTCATTATGAAAATTTTCGATAAAGGCAAATTACGGTAGAATAACATAAAATGCATATTATTCTAAGAAAAATCCTGACAAAATATCTGATTAGTCATTTGACCCCGGAAGCACGTCATCTGTGCAGCTTCCACACGTCCACAAGGTACTTATCAGTCTTCGCGCGGAATATTGGCTTCCAAATTGGAAGCATCCATGTCAGTTACCGAATCAATATAGCGCGAACCCTTCCTCCATAGAACATCATTTTGCTCCGAATCGATGGACTGCGCTCCTGTACATTTCCCTCGGCTTTGTTTGTCATTATTTCGAGTTGGCAAGTGAATAAGAACGTGACTTCCTGCCGCCCATAACGAAAGTCTCCCGATATTGCTTTCCGTAAGTGCTCTGTATTTTTCAGCCTTACTAGTCTCCTGCCTCTTGCCGGTTCCGTGGATGATATTTGCTGATCCATCTCCATCGATTTTTTTTTTTTTTTTTTTTTTTTTGTCATTTTGTATAACTACATACATACATTATATATATATATATATATATATATATATATATATATATATATATATCTATATATATATATATATATATATATATATATATATATATATATATATATATATATATAGGTTTTTGCCACGAAGGAAGAAAATGAAAAAGCGAGATACCCAAGCACTTTCGGTCCAGTGCGACCTGAGTAAAGGGTCGCACTAGACCGAAAGTGCTTGGCTATCTCGCTTTTTCATTTTTTTCCTTCGTGGCAAAAAACCTTTATTTATACATAGCATCACGTCTTATATACTTCGTGATCAAGTTATATATATATATATATATATATATATATATATATATATATATATCTATATATATATATATATATTCACAGTCCTCCTTATAGGAGTCCGTCATTTTTTCTTACTAAATCCGCTGTTTCTAGGAGCACACGCCTCTGCATGATTCCTGGAGCTTCTTCAGCCTCTAGTTTTTCCAGATTCCTTTTATCGATATTATTATTATTATTATTATTATTATTATTATTATTATTCTTATTCTTATTATTATTATTCTTATTATCATTTATTATTATTATTGATTATTGTTATTATTATTATTATTATTATTAACTGTTTCATTTGTAATAGTTGATGAAGTGCTGGAGCATCCCAGCAATGTGCGACAAAAATCAAGGAAAATTGCAGATATCATAAAGAGGTATCTATGACTCACCCAACCACTTACTATCCTCATAATATATATTGAGATACTCAAACATAGACAAATAAATACAAATATATATATATATATAATATATATATATATATATATATATATATATATATATATAATGTTCATACTGTATGCTTTAAATAGCTAAAGCCATGGGAATCATTGAAAGAAAAATATCGGAGAGGCAAGAGTCTTCGTGTAAATAGACGAAAGTGCTTGGTACACTGTCGCTTCTTTGAAACAATTCCTGTGCCACCAGCTGATATATATATATATATATATATATAATAGATCTATATATACTATATATATATAAATAATTTTTCTTTTTTTTTATATATATATATTATATTGGGAGGTGGCGACACCTCTGGAGGATGCAGCCATCCTAAGTGTGCACAATATAAAAAGTAGTAAAGCGCAAAGCTGTCCTTTCATAGGACTCTGGAGGGCTTCTGTTGCATTGTCCGTCTTTCCACCCAGTAGTAGTTTGTGCCCGTAGATATATATATATATATATATATATATTATATATATATATATATATATATATATAATATATATATATATATATGTGTGTGTGTGTGTATGTATGTATATATATGTATATATTTATTATATATGTATATATATATATATATATATATATATATATATATATATATATATATATATATATATATATATATATATATATATATATATATATATATATATATATATATATAAGCGAATGTCACAGGAAAATGATAGCGCCTTAATTTTGCGTCATTGCCGAGGCACAAATGAAATACGGGT
>NC_061089.1:3911498-3921498 GCF_015104395.2 Macrobrachium nipponense | reverse complement strand
AAAAACACAAAAATTTCAATTGCAATTATACTTCAGCTGCTGAATTGGGGATGAACCTCCTGTACTGGAAATTTCCAGAATATTAGTCCCTGCATTCACCAAGGCAGAAATTTCACCAGCCTTACACTGAACACCTCCAAATACGCACACACATATACGTACGCACGCTGCACCATTCTTCGTTAACTTAAACACACTCTTGTATTTTCTGGCGAAGTCTTTTCCTTTCCTGTTCCAGTTGTATAACCCTCTTATCCAGCACTTTCCAGGTTCCACCCTCCAAGCACTGCCATACTGTTTTCAGCAACCTATTATCCTGCAGTGTTTTAACATGACTAAACATCCCAGAAAACTCTGATCTATCCATTCACTATCGCTAAATTTGTGACCATCTTGTCACAATATCTCCACATTTTTAGCTTTTTGTAAAAGAAAACTAATGAGATGGCAGTTTGCCTGTTAGTCCGTGCTTTTCTGTCCGCCCTTAGATCTTGAAACCTACTGAGGCTAGAGGGCTGCAAAATGGTATGTTGATCATCCACCCTTCAATCATCAAATACCAACATGCAGCCCCCTAGCCTCAGTCATTTTTATTTGATTTAAGGTTACATTTAGCCATGATCGTGCTTCTGGCACTGCTTTAGGTGCCAACAATACATGTCACTACCGGGCCGTGGTTGAAAGTTTCATGAGCCCCGCCTGAAAGTTTCATGGGAACGTGGCTAAGAGTTTACTACAGTATTATAGGCTGGAGAAACTTTGGCGCATTTTTTACTTGTTTAATACCATTTCAGTCGTTGCTGTACCGCATGTAAAGCAAACGTTCATCTCGACAGTTTCAATTTATTTTATTTGAATCCATCTAACAAATTTCACTTCTAAAGTGAGAATTAGCTCAGCAGTTCTATTATACACTCCTGCAGAGCCTTTCCACAGGCACACCAGTTCTATTTCAAGCCCTTTGCAAGTTGGCACACACCAGCTATCTTCCTCGCTTCTCTCATCCTATCATTATCATTTGCATTAACATGACTTCCGATATGAATGTTTCGTATCACTATTCAGTTCCATTTTACTGGTTTCTGCTGACACTCTTGTCCTCCATCCTCTGGATCACATTAAGCCTCAAAAATCTCTTCTTGCAATTACTTTGAAACTCCTTCGCCGTTTTCTGAAGTCATTGAGACAATACAGCCTTATCTCAGGCCGACTCTTACACCAAATCAGACAGTCTCCCATTAGCATATTTTTATTGAAGCTTCAATTTGATTTTGTTTTTAATCCCATATTTTACACTATACTTACTCTATAGCCTCCACATTGCCTCTGTACAACTTCTACCATAAACTGTTCTAGGTATAACTTCGCCATTTGCGTAACCTTTTGTTAAGGGACATTTGATCCCCATTTCATCTGTTATTGTAGAAACTCCCGCAGTCCTTCTCCCAACATTTCTTGTGTCACCTGTTTTACTTTCTAAATCCTAATCTAATTTTCCACCTCTACTTAGTGCTTATCAACACAACAACCTATAATTTTAGGTTTCTTTTATTACCTTTACCTTATACAAAGAAATAAAAATGATTCCTCTCGGGTATTACTCCTGTACATTTTTTTATTATCTCAATATAATTTACATACCCTGGTCAGCCACACAATTACTTTATCCCAGCCATGGAGTCGTTTCTCTCTTCTGTTCCCGTCAGCACATGGCTACTCTCTGTTCTGTTCTCCTTCCTAGAACTGCATCCACTTTCGACAGACTTCTTCACTGTTATCTTTCATCCTAAAAGCCTTACCGCCATAAAACTTTCTCTCTGCATATAGTCCCTTGTAGAGTAACTCATTCTTCTTCTTCTTAAAGTACTCGCACAAGTGCATTGATCTGTTTTCAGAACTTGACTTCTTTTTTTTCTCACTTTATAATTGATTACTTCAGATAAACTTATCATTAACTTTCTCCCACCTTTTACACTCGTTGTTTCATTTATTTTAACTGAAACTTATATCGTCTCTCTCAACTAATTCACTTACTGTATACCTTTCATAATCAGCATTTCTATATCATACCTTGATTAGTTTTGCCAAGAATGTTATTGGTTCGTGTACGTCGTCAAAGTTTTTGTTTATGATAAAACTTTTCATGTAGCAGTTCAGTGACAAAACCTTGATCTATACAGTCTCTTCTTTATCTAAGACCACCACGTTCATCTCCCTTTAAGTCATCTGTTATCTTACTTCCTCCCTCATCTTTTCTTTTATTTCTGTCACAATAATTCTTAGTTTCCTCTTTCACATTTTCCTAAGACAAAAGAACAAGTATTCCTCTTAACTATTTCTAGAGAACCTTTTCTTCATCCAAACAATGACAGCTCAGCTACTCAAATGCACTATTACCATCATACCGCAGTATTTCACTGTAATGCAGCCAAATCCTAAGGCTTTGATAATTTCCGCCTTGTAATTGTACCTCCTTACATACTCAGTAGTTACGTTGTATCACAAGTCTCACAACTATAAAACCTAAAATGTTCATGCTCCTTCAACAGAGAACTGTACTCTACAGGTAGCACCTCCTTTCCAATCTTATCTTTCTAACAAAAATTTATTTGCTTTCTGTGTTACAGCCGCATTTGTCGCAAAAGTAGTTGCTCAGATCGTCCTCTATATTTTAGTATTTCATTACTCCTTTACACTCACTTCCCATTTGATCACTTTATTCAGCCTCTTGTATACCGCTGCATGAACATCTCTTTTACCTTTCAACTGCACTTCAAACACTTTTTAGCGTGACTCACTGGCTCCATTCCTTCTGCCTACGCTCACATAACGACAAGGGTTCACTTATGAACGAGTAACCTCAGTATCTTTACCTCTAGGCTGTTTTTATCAATCTTCTCGTGATATGCTACTCTCACGTCGCAATTACACACATTTCTTCTCTCTAATACAGCACTCTCGAAAACACGCACACACACTTGTACATCGACGATGCGTTCAGTGCTTTTATTCTTCTGTGGTAATATATTATATATATATATATATACCATATATATATATATACTATATATATATATATATATGTATAGTATATATCAAACGAACATACGGATAGAAAGAAACGGTAACAGAGACAGAGCAGTAACTGACAGTATTTTTTCCTCAATTTTGTCCCCGCCATTTGGAAAGATATGAGCTCGCGTGACTCAACCTTGATAATAATATTTAATATAATCAATGATGTCCAGCTAATTTACTAAATACCAAAATGCCCATTCTCATATATCTTTGTGTGAAATCAAATCCAAAATAGCAAGAAAGGCAAAATTGAGGACCTAATTACTAGCTTTGAAAGTATAAAATTAAGAAAACCGTAAGAGCGACATGAATGAAAATAGACACTGTAGATATTAAATTTTGGTTTCAAGGAGGACTCTTCTTTTGACTCTCTTAACCTAACCTAACCTAACTGAGTACTGCCTCTTAAATGGACGGGGCGCACGCAACATCAACAACCCCTGTCCTAAACTTTCCTAAAAATGATACCAGGAGTGTACCCTTAAGCCATGTCCTACCTGAACTCCGCTCCCCCGCCAACAACATTGAAGAGTTATAATAAATGATATCGAGTTTAACCTCGTATATATATTGCGTATTTTGAAGGAAAGGAAAGCTCACTATAACTAGCATTCCCCCATTTCACGAAATTTCGCCTGTATTTCACTCCATCTCGGTGGATTTCCTAGATTTTTGAAAACCGAAAGTGAGTTGTAATGCGGTTTATTAATTGTTTTGAGCATGAGCAAAATATGCAGGCAAAGTACTCCTGACACTTCTGAACCCATTTTGATGAGAAAAGAAGAAGATATATAGTCAATAAAAAAAGAAGTATTTGACTCAATTCTTCTTAACATTCGTGAAGATAATATATTACTCTCGTTGTTGCTATTGATAAGGAAGGTGTTTTGCCAAGTAATGAGGTTATTATTACCACGTAAGCAGCAGATAATGAGGCTTAGATGGAAAAAGCACGAAGCCTTTCTAGGTGGCGGGAGCATCATGAAAAGTCGACTAATAATCATCCCTGGATCTTTGAATTCAGTCCAGTACAGGAGAGGAAAAATCGAAAAGCGAAAATGCTTCCTCGCGGGACGACGGCGAGCGAAAGAAAACTTCTGAAAAAATCCTCTCGTTTTTCGTATCACGTAAAGCATATTTATGAAAGGCAGGGGCTGACATTTTTAAGTTGTTTGAGTTTTAATTTCCGCATTAACGAAATCAACTGAGCCTGGCGCTTTTTATTGTGAGAGGTCAAACAAACTTCATCAATGCAAATGAAAAAAAGGATAAAAGGGAAAATAAAAAATCAAGTCGGGAGAATATATTTTCGACTGGGGTCTAAAGTTTTCATTTACATGTATTTGACGCGTGCAAATGCTTCCGCCGGGAAGATCAGGACGTTTTTAATCTAATGATGACGCTAAGTGTATTCATTTCCATTTAGTCACTACGGTTTCAGCACCTGGCTCTGGCCTCCATCTTTTATTCATCGACAGCGATGGCAACCGTTCTTTTAAAGGCAGTTTGTGGATGACAGAAGCACCTGACGCTAGTCACTTCTTGAGACATGAAGAAGGGAATCACCCGAATAACATAACAAAGGTAGTAGTAAGTTGTTCTTGCATCTCGTGGACACGAGAAATGACGAATGTCTTGAGGTTTTACTTATTTCAAAAGGATGTTAGACGTGTTTCTTTCTAAGCTAACACGGATCAACGACCATGAATATCAAAGACAATATAAAGTGAACAAAATAACCTTGGGCATTCCAGAGCTTTATTCCACCACAACCGTTGTTGCTAAGTATCTAATTGGAATACGTACTCCTCTTCATTTCACTCTGGCAGATTTGTTTTGGTTCGATCTGTAAAAATTCTGAATAGCGATGAGAAGTGCAAATGTGACTGGTGTATTTACATGTTCCAAAAACTATTGCTCTACTTGTCTGACTGCTGCACAAACATTTGAATTCTGTACAAAGGTTCGTCACTGCCCTTCTATTTACAATTTGAAGATTACTGGTAAACTGCTCAATGCCTTTTACCGAGTTCCAAAAGTTATCTGATTATAATTATTAGTGTTCTGGGGACCTTATGTCACTACCAACCATGGCAGCATGAATTACTTTCGAAATGAACGGTGTTTAAGGCCAACGATTTCAATTTCGGTTAAAAATTCAGAAAGTGCTTCAGGATATCCTCAAGGTTTCAGTAAGATTACTTGGGAGGCATTGCGAGGTATCCATCATTTCACAGGAATAATTGTGCTCATGAATTTTATAATGGATTTCATGTTATTCCACTTCACTCTAATATTTAAGGAGATGACTTGGCGGTCATTTATAGAGTTAACACTTTAAAATGCAGACAGTTCACCAGATAAAGCTTTACATTGCCAGCTCAAACAGTTCATAGCTCACACTGCCTTAACAACTCACTGTGAAGGAATGACAGCCGTGCAGTGATTATTCAAGTCGAATTAAACTTCTAAATGTTGTTCATCATTGCTTGTTTACTATTTACAGAAATATTCATCTAAATTTAGATACTGTTTTTCAATTTCCAGTTGAAGAGAATAAAATAAATTGTGCTGTTAAATTCAAATGCTATTGGTTATAAAAAAGTAGAATTTGCTACAATTATAATATATCTTCTTTCGAGCGCAGACAATCAATGTAGACAAAAATACAATTATAGGATTCTTTTTCAATTGCAGATACCATTAAACTTCAGTACTCTATTAAGGTGCAATCTACGCTAAATGTCTCTCTCATAGCAGTATGCGGATTCAGCGAACTGTTACATCTTCAAGAATTACTTTTTCGAGTTCAGACAAGGCAGCAGATATCATGAAAATAAGACGCCGGTGTTCGAAGAACCATTGCTTTTTTTATTTGTTTTTTATTAATTTATTATTTTTTTCTTTTTTTTTTTTGCCCGGTCAGCACACACGAACTCGGCCAAGTATTGCTTTTCACATTGAGACACTCCGTATTTATGAAGAGTTGCATGTATTTGTCCAGTTAAAATGGTCTTTGGAGAGCAGGACAAACTGTTTTTATGCTCATATGCTTCCTAAGGATTCAGGCTGCTTTTATTAGTAAGGGAGAAAGCTGTTGATCATGTGCGATTCTGTACGAAGTATATTAGAAGAGTACGCTACCTTAACTTAATCTTTCGTTCCAAGTTATAGAAAAATGCGCTTCTGGTAGGAGCGTTTTTATAACATGACCGTTGAATATTTTGCTAAACTATAGCCTAAGCTAGTATTATGAAACAAATGGCAGCGCCGCCTAGAGAGAGAGAGAGAGAGAGAGAGAGAGAGAGAGAGAGAGAGAGAGAGAGAGAGAGAACCGTCTTCTGGGATGACACGTATTGAGAGAGAAGTAATTCAGATATCCAATTACAATCCATTACAAAGTCTTTCTTCTATCATTGGTTTTTTCGTCGCCTTTATGTGCTCGAGACTTTTGTAATCTATATTATCATCATCATCATCAAGCATCGTTCCTTTCATTATCTTCTTTCAAGTCCCCCGGTCACTCAAGTGCCGTCTTTCCCTTTTTATCGTTCTTCTTCTCTCCTTCTCTTTTCATGACTGGTCTCTGAAGTTGTTCGACATTCGTTTGAATTTGTTTTTGTGAGAGCTCTGTGTTGATATACACAGTCATTATTCTCCTCAGACTTTGTTTGATTTAATCCTCTTCCCGCGACCCTCTGCCTCTTCCTCCCGACGTCATAATTATATTTCCCATTTGCCGAAGTCTTAGATACGGCTTTTTATCTCGGTCATCTATTAATTTATTCATCTCTTATGTTTACCTGTCCTTCTCCCGCAGTGATTATTTTCGTTCTTCATCTTTATTGACTTTATTTCTCTCCTCTTAATCTCCATTTCCCTCATTTTTCTTTATCCTAATCCCGCTTCTTTTCACATTTCCCCTAATCACTGTTTCTCTCGCCAAACAGCGTTTTTACATATTTAATTGAGTTCACGCTTTCTTCGTTATATACTGCTTCAACTCTCTCTCTCTCTCTCTCTCTCTCTCTCTCTCTCTCTCTCTCTCTCTCTCCATCTAGAAAGACCTTCGATATAAGGACTTGAGGTATCCTCAAAGATTCGGACCCGCCTAGACCTTCCCTTAGCACCTCCCCTTCAAGTTCTCCTCCTCCTCTGTTTCTCCTCCTACCTCCCCCACCCCCTTTCTCCTCCTTAGTTACTCCTCAGTTTCCTCCTCCCTCAAGACCTCGACTAATTAAGTCAATTAAACTCTTAGCTTGTCAGATAATTAACACGACTTGAGACTCCCTGGTTAGTTATGCTCTTTCCGGGGCTCCATCATCTTAGATGTTCCAGGAGGGAGTGGAAAGGAATGAGGAGGAGGAGCAGGAGGAGGAGAAAGTAAGGAAAGATCTTCTAGCAACGTCTCTTAAACCCTTTTAAGATCTGAAGGAAGAGGCAAAGGGAGAAAATAAATCTGGCAAAAAAATAAAAAACAGCGATTTGCTGAATGGGAGCAGGTAACAATGTCTACAAATATATTAGCCGTTATGATTCGACAGCTCACACGACCAGAGTCAAAACTGAATGTGTTTATCAAACCCTCGGTTATTTCTATGGAAAACTTCCTTTATTTGTTATAAGCAAAGACTTTGCACTATGCAGCTGTTCTACGGAGCTCCTGAGGTCGGCTGAACAAAGTCAAACACATCCTTGCAGGCTTCATGGCTAGGAAATAAAGAGCATTCCAATTCCTTTGCGTGGACACATAAATGAATGAAACATACTTAGAATACCACTACTTATCATTACAATTTGCACAGTTTGCCTGCTTTTAAAGTTGTTCCAGTGAAATTATACACTACAGAAAAAAATCTGAGGTGCTCAGATATCCTTCCCCAAAGGTAGACAAAAAAAAAAAAAAAAAATACACATAGGTTGATGTTAGTCTGGAACCCCATCAGCCTTTTGCAAGAGTGATAATTTCGTATGCCTTGCTCAACGAAAATCATTGTAGCTACACAGGGCACATGAACCGTTTCATTTACCTTGAAATTTATCTTTCATCTTAGTTTAATGACGTCTCCTTCATGAAACTTCCTGTTGACAGAAAAGTTTTGAACAAAAGAGGGAATATACCAAGTGAATATTTGTAATTTTTCTTCTAGCCCCACTTGCCGCAGATGGACGTTCTCATTGGAAAACGGGTCACTGCTGTAGCCCCCGACTTCCAAATTCAGTATCAATTTTATTTAGGAATTCGTTGTTGAACGCGACGACATTTTAATAGAATTTTTCATGATGTATATCACAATAATTAATTACCTGCTTTAAATAACTAACTTGAAGGCCATTATTTTAAAGGTTAAAAGTCACAAATAGTTAGCTTTGTCAAACCTTGCGAGCGTGGTAGTGCCACTTGGTTCTGTATTCATTACAACTGGTACCTGTCAAGAGGAATGACTCAGTGTTTACCAATACATTTCTTTTTTCATCCTTTCATAAACATAGAGTTCATAGAGTCGTCCATTCTCTTACAATATTATGTATGAAAAACAAAATTGGCTATCCCAAATATACGCTAAAGGCTTGTGAACCGTTACAATACAGCAACTTTAAATGTTAGTTACTGAAGAGTCATCAGTAAATAATAATGAGTTTCTTAAATACTTATGTCAATAAAATGTTATGAACGAAGTTTGAAACAAAGCCAAATGGATAAGAATAAGGTAACAAATCATTAAATAACTCCAAATAAAGTAAGAGAACGGTTTCTGAAAATTCGGCTTCCATTTTGATACAATCTGTTCGTCTCGATCCTCGAATCCTCAGTGACAGATCAAAGGTCGCACTCATGACGGAAGAATTTCTTACATTTTGAACATGCTCGGAGTCTTATGGCAATTACTGCAGTATACACATTATAGGCAATTAATCTATCCATTTTACATAAAAATTTAACTTTGCAAGAACCTTGTTCTCGTAGATTTTTTTTTAAGTAACAAGAATCTGCCTATAAAACAAGATCATCAACTTTTTTATTTGTTATTTCGCGTCTCATCTGTCGGCCTTTTGATCTTCCGATATCTTTTTCTGTTCATTTCCATCCTTACGGATTTTGTATTTCCTTTGCTGTTCTCCTCTTAATCCCAAGTCCTTTCGTTTCTCTCCTTTCTCCTCGCTCACTTTCTGAGGTTTCCTTGATTCTCTGGGCGCATTCTTCCTCGTTTCTCCTCCACGCGTTCCAAGATCCCTCCTCGCCAGACATCGACATGGGATTTAACCTTCCCCCGAGCGGCGTTGCTTTGTGCCCTGGGGCGTGTAACATGAGGGGAGAGGCGTTTAATGTGTTAAAAAGGGGACTGCAAAGGGGTAATTAGAAGACGGCCCTGAGACGGTACCACCTTAATGGAGACGCTGAGACTAGCTGAGACTTAGGGCGCCTTTGCCGAGATCCGCCGCCTCCCACCATTCTCTTTTCATTGACTTTCGCCGCTGTTTCATCAGCGTTCGGCGCCAACCGACACTTCGGCCGGGCGATCGGATCGAGTCGAGTTGCTGGCAGTTTAACTTTGATTGCGAAGTGTGCAAAGATGGTCATAACAGTGCACTCACTTGCCTCGATACCTTTCCAGGTGGAAGAGTGGAACTCGGTTCAGAAAGAGAGTCGTGTTTCTCGAAGAACTGCCGCGAAGGCAACGCTTCTGCCCTTTCCCAAACAAGATGATGTTCAAAGGACTTTTTATATTGCCTGATTTAACTACAAGACCCCAAATCCTTATTAAACCGTCTTTCTTCGCACATTTTATTCGCCTGACGTTGTTTTCGTCATTAAGTGTAAGGTGCTTGGCTTCCATTATAACATTACGGTAATATTCACATTCACACTTCTAGTGGTGTATCTGGAAATTCATTAGGACGTACGCTTATAAACACACAC
>NC_061089.1:3876498-3906498 GCF_015104395.2 Macrobrachium nipponense | reverse complement strand
GCCTTCCTTGGCCTCCCTGGCGAGTCAGACGCCACCCTCCCTCGCGTCTCTCACCAGCCAGACGCCCTTGGCGTCACTCAGCAGCGACCCGCGGAGTTCCAGCGTGGCTGAGCTTCGTCGGAAGGCGCAGGAACACTCGGCCGCGGTACTGCAGTCGCTGCACGCTGCTTCGCTTCACAACTTGCAGCAGTCGCTGCATCAGTCGTCGGCCCTGAACATTGAGAACCTTCTGAAGAACGAATCACCCGCACCGGCAGAGAGGGAAAACTCACAGTAGTGCTTTCATCTTTCCCCTTAGCATTGTTATGACTTGTTTTCTTCTTCTTCTTCTTCTTCTGCTCTCATTCATTTCTGGAGGACTAGTCTTTTGTTTTACGAAGATCTAAATTTCACCCTGAGTGCTTTGCATTTCCATATTTACTTTTCTTCAGATTTAGTATGTTTTCTAGCTAAGAAAATTCGTTTAACCGTTGATGAATCTTAAGTATCTTGTACGAGTAAAGTTGAATTGTCTACTTATCTCTGTGATTCTTCAGCTACCTTGGTAAAGAAGAAGAAGACGAAGAAGAAGAAGAAAACACGAGAATTATCTCTTTTCACACAAATTTTCCCTAAAAGATAGTCGATGCTTGTTCCCCAAGTAGAACTTCCAGTGTATGTCAACTTTCTACCTTTTGGAATATGATACAGTGATTATACACGGGCACATGCTGTAGATATCCTATATAATCATATGGGTCCTGCGTTTGAGAGAAATTCATAGCCTTAGTATACGTTAACACAAAAAGAAATTCAACAGTTTTGAAACAAAGGCAGTCCTTGTGATGAAAGGTTAAGGACTCGGATACTGAATGTTTTTTATTAATGATATTCTATCAAATATCTCTTTAATCTTGATAGAAGCAAAAAGTAAGTTTTTGTTATTTGCAAGTCACATGACCGTCTAAGCTATTTTAAACGGCGAATGATGTCTTCAGTGATAATTTACTTTGATAACCACTGAATGCTGAGGAAGAATGAATTCAGCAGAAAGAAAGCCAATCTAAGCTTTTGAGCGATGAAATCTCGTAGAAGACAAAGCTTGGACATGACACGGAGGCCTCACGACACAGATGACACTGGTGTCGGCCGCAGTCTCGACGGCAACCGACGATTTTGATGATCACCTCATGACAATATGAAGCAATAAGTTACTGTTTAACAGATGGCTTAAAAACTCGTATAATGATAATGATGACAATAATAACATTAATTCTAATATAGTAAAACTAATTATAATGATACCTATTAGGTAAATAAGACACTGATTATTATGTTCTGTTGAGATAACATTTCGGTAGAGCATAATGCTTTTAATCTGTAAAAAGGAAAAATATGCGTTGAATCCCGTCATAAAAAGGTATATGTAAATGACTTTGTACATTAGATATTTTTTTCTTAACGTGTTATATTTACAAACATATTAACAGATAAGTACATAACTATTGTCGTTCGAATTGTGTAGTGATTCTAGTAGTCTGTAAATATCATGTCGTTCTTTCTGTGCCAAAGACTCCTCTCTCTCTCTCTCTCTCTCTCTCTCTCTCTCTCTCTCTCTCTCTCTGTCTGTCTGCCTGTCTCTCTGTCGCTCGCCGCCCTAACGGATGGGATCCCAGCATACAAGGCTACCTCAAAATACGTCTTTTTTTCTCTTCTTTTCTGTCTCCTCCGGAGTCCGACGGAACGGGCGCCTCGATTTTCCTCTCCTTATCGAAGCAAGGCTCCCAGGAAACGATATAGAAGTGAGCATAAATGTGAGTTAGGTTTACCTCCGAAGTATAAAAGAAGAGAGAGAGAGGGAAAAAAAAGAAAGACTCCGGGACAGTTGGTAGCTCGGGAATTCCACGAGAACTCTCTGAAATAAGATTTTGGTCCAGTTCCACGTGAATCAGTAGGCCAATTTGCTAAAAAACTTTCTTTCGAATCCTTGTTATTCGGCAGGCCACTTAGCTAAAATAATTGTTGTCCAAGGATTATAGTTTTATCAGAAATACAAAGCATCTTCGTTGAAGAATGGAATAAAAAATAACTTTTACTTCTTCAGTTTGATAGTTTTGATCTCATTTGCAATTAACAGCTTTCATAATATATATATATATATATATATATATATATATATAATATATATATATATATATATATATATATATATCATATACATTATATATATATACGTATATATATATATAAATATAATATATATATATATATATATATATAGATATACGTATATATATATATATACGTATATATATATATATATATATATATATATATATATATATATATATATATATATATATATATATATATATATATATATATAATTATTTCATGTTTTTCCTATATCCTGCCTTTCGTTCAGAGACAATGACGTACGCGAGTGATACAGAATTTTTATAGTGTGTGAAAGCGTATGCTTAAAAATATATTCTTAGAGTGGATTTAGAAATACACACGTCTACATGAATATATTTTACATACTTCACGCCCATTTGCACTAACATGCAAAGGATGAATAATGTCTTCTCTCGGGTGCATATATATGAACTTATATATGTATATACTCCTATCGACCTGGGAGCTTCTGTTAACATTGTCAGCAGCTGAGTACTGGATGAATGTTTGAGGCGAAGCCCACCGGGTGAGGCAACAATTGAACTTTGGCAGCCCAGGCTCGAAGGAGAAGAGAAGAATAAAGATCGAAATGAAGACTGATCCCGACGACTCGGGGAAGTCAGAGTAGTCGTCGTATCTGTTGACCCATCCTTCCTTTCTACTGCTTTTTTGTACTGATAAGGCATAGTGTATATATGACAGATATATTGATATATAACAATATTAACTCATGTGCAGGGAAAAAAATGATCCCAATTCGATGAAAATGGAAGTCAGTATCACAGGACCAATGCGCGCTTGCAACATCTGCCAATCACAAGAACAGTGGGAGTTTTACGGCAATAATGCAGCAAAGTAAGCTTAATTGTGATCGTGCATCAAGCTTCATAATGGTAATCATAAAATCATCCCCCTGTAGTAAGTACCTGTACAGCTCTCTCACACAACCGTTTGGTCCTCAGGGCCCGCTCTCCTTTAGACTGCCTTTTCCTTTAGTCCTGCACCTCCAGCCCATCCCCCCAACCCCACCCCCACCCCCAAACCCCCTCATCTGATTACTGAGGGATCTTGCAGGAGTGCCGCCGGACCTCCTCAAAGACATCCTGACACATTGTTATGAGTTCCTATCCTCAACTCGTCTCATTCACGTTCAGTCCGTGATGTGTTTTCCTGCCGTACTTTGTTTTGGCTTCTCATCAGCTTCAAATAATTCATTGTTCCGTCTGCTTTCGTTGACAATGCTCAGAATTCTATTTTTATGATCACTGTGAAATCGACTTTATTCAAGTGTAAACCTCAAGGAGGTGTAGAGCTTTATATCGATTCCGAAAGAAATCCAGCATTTCTGGTGTTCGATTTCTCCTGCCTTTTCGCCATCTCGCTTTGCTGAGTCCTGCTTTTTCTTTTCTTTTTATGTTGGCAATTCTTAGGTTCACAAAGTAACTGTGTTACTGTTGAGGTCGTGAAATCACTATGATATGCTCCACCAAAAACCTTGTTCCCAAAAAAAAAAAAAAAAAAAAAAAAAAAAAAAAATGAGCAAGGGTCACCAAACGTCATTACGTTATAAAATCATAATTCGTTTTCGAAATATTCGAAGACCCCCCATCTGTTTATTTGAACATGTAAAGATAAGGGATATTGAAACCCCTCGTATTTGCAAACTTCAAAATAGAGCTGAAATTGATAGACACGCTTCCCAGAGTGTATTTTGTATATGACCACGTGATATGAAGGCAGGACACATTAGTTTGTGCTTAGTAAAGAAGGAAAAGGTACAACATAAACACAGTCTTTCGCTTTCCTTATTTTTCCTGAAATGAATTTCATGCCATTGTCTTTAAACCCCGTTTATTCTCATCCTTTTTATCCACGTTTTCTTCTAAAATCCAAGAAAATATAAAAGAAAAATATTTCTCAATTCCTCAAATGTTTCTCTACACGAGTTTTGTGACCCTCTAATCCTTCACTGGCACTGACCCCTTTAGCTTATCCTCAGAAATCGATCCCCCCCAAAAAGACAAAAAAATACCTTTAGAGGCAATACAAGGCCAACTTGGCTTCAACTATTCATTGTTTACTGTAAAATATAAGTGTTACCTGGTATTGTTTGTTTTATTACCCTCAGTGTTTGACAGCTGATGGTTGACTTCTGCTAACCGTGATTGAGTGTTCAAGAAATCTTTGAGCTTTCTTCATTTTCGCTTAAAGTAATGACAATGCTCCAGAGGTCAAGCTACTTTGAGCTAACAATGAACATGATTTGATTATCCACCATTTAAAATACGTCCTTAGTTCGTTATTCATTTTTGATTAAGGAAGAAGAAATCTATTAGGCAAAAAGACAGAGTTGCTCTTCATCGACAGTAAGAAGGACTAGTAAAGGTAACTAAACCTCCACAAATATTTCTAACTTATAACTTGAAAGTGACTGACCAGGATGAAATGAAATATAAAAGTAGGAGGTGCTTGACATTTCTGAAGTTCGTTACCTTGCAGAACTTAGGTGAATGAAACATGATGGCTATAACGTCTTGACAAATGTTGATCTAATCGAGACAAAAGAGAGATTTATACACAAACGATCCGTAGAACAACGGACCTTGACCTAAATATGAGCCATTCAGTAAAGCCAGCCGAATTTCGATTATTTTAGTACAATTACGACCCTTCATAAAAGTTTGGAGTAAACAATTCTCATCAGCACTACACACATATTCTTGTTCATATATATATATATATATATATATATATATATATATATATATATATATATATATATATATAGTGAGAATACATGAAACAAAAAATAAAGGGCCTTATTTTCAACAAGTAAATTACTTTACAAATAATGTTGAAATAGATTGTGTGGGTACATTTATTTGAACACGGCTTAATAAAATTAATATTCCTGAAGCCATTCCATTACAGGATAAAGATAGAATTCAAATGGATGTTTTAAATCAGTAATATAATGATCTCATTTCTGACAAAACGAGAGAAGAGGAAGTATAGTAAGAGGAACTGAAAATTAAGGTTCATAAAACAGTTCAGTAGGGCTGCGGCAAAGGTCTGCTAGTGCAGTGTGCATCCTCATGATAGCTGGTTACTCAGGAAAGGACCTTTAGCAACACGGCGCCAGGCTCCTTGCATATCTGATCAAAAATGCTGCATTTAAACCTAACCTGCATCCCTTCAAAAATGAATACGCAGCCGAATGGCCTTAGAGCAAGCTCACTCGCGCGATCGGAGATCAAATTGCTAGAGGAACTGATTGACGGTCACGCCAAAGCCATATTCTGTCGCCTGCGATCAGAAAAGACTAACGCTTATATAAGAATCTGATGGCGAGGAAATAAGTTCATAATCTTTAATTACAATAAAAATGGAAGTATCCGTCATGTGTATATTGTCTTAGTTCATATAGCTAGTTTTTACAAGATCCCACGACTTTTGAGACGAATGTCGCCAAACTTCTACTCGAAAAAAAAAAACTTATTTTTGCAATGGAATACCAAGTTCGGGCATTTTCCTTATAGCCTTATTTATTTTCAAAGATTCTCCATGAAATAAAAAGATGAATCCAGTATGACAATCTAGAAATATTCCAGCGATAATCAGGTTCGAATTCTGTTAGCAATCATTCAGTGATTCGTTTCCAATCTTTTTGCTTACAGCTGCATTTGAATATCATAACACAACGAATGAAAACGTTGTGTTATGATATTCAAAATAGACTGCCATCCCAAAGATGAATGATAGTGCTGGAGAACATTTGTAACTTTGTAAGGTAGCAGAACTGATATAATGATATATCTAAAGTTTTTCCTATGATAAGATTAAATTAATGCATTGTATTGATATGCACAGCCCATGGGTACAACATGCGTATCATTATCACAACAGATGGGTCAACGAAGTGATTTGCCAAAATGACTCTACCGGTCACTGCTGACTCTAACATATATATGTGTGTGTGTGTATATATATATATATACCTGTATTTATACATGTATATGTGTATATATATAAACTTACAAAGATTCATGATACAGAAAATAAATGTAAAACGAAAAAAAAATTACTATTACGTACAAGGAGAACAGACAACTATATGTTCAACCTAAGTGTATTTGTAAGTTTTATTTTGTTCATATATTTTATACCATAACTTATCATTTTGCTTTTGTGTGATATGTAGTATATACTCTGCCTAGAAAATAGGACAAATTAAACAAAGCCCACTTGTTCAGTATAGTAGGATAGAGAGAGAGAGAGAGAGAGAGAGAGACAGAGAGAGAGAGAGAGAGAGAGAGAGAGAGGCTTTAAAGTAAAATATTCCATTAAAAGGAGTAGACAGTACTTTACATAAGCCAAAGCAAAATGTCAGGATACACAGGAAAATTATTGCAATATGTTCAAATAATAAAAATTAATTGCTTTTGTTAAGCTTTTACGATAACAAACTAGTAACTGTAATTGAGAAATATTACGACCGAATGAAATAATGCAAAGAAAGGTGTTCACCCAACATCGCCATAATGGTTTTTCTCGATGTTTCTTCAAGTTCATTTCTTATCAGTTTATATGAAGTTGAAAACCAAACTGCAGGACTGGAGCATAATGCCGAATTACCTTTCATTTCATGGACAACGACCCCTTAGGAGAACGGAACTGTAAACTGTGCTCTACCGATGATTTAGCCTATACTTCTCATCATCATCATCATCATTATTATTATTACTGTATAACGTCAAGCTGCCATTAGCCAGCAAAGAAAGGTTACACAGAACAAAAGCTAACGGTTAGGAAGTGATACGCCCGTATCTGTTTAGAATGGCTACAATCTGATTTCCGACTGCTCTGTGTCGCAGAACTGCATTTCCAACACAAGTAGCCGTTCGGAAAAATTTGAGCTTTAGTAATGGACATGATTGAGAAATTCCATTATAGGGAAAGGTTCGATAAGAAAGAAAAAATCCTATACAAGGCCCTTTGAGGACGGACAGATTTGGAAAAAAAGATGACCAGAAACAAGTTAGACCTCAGGACTGACAAATGATCCATTTCTGAAACCAGACCGCACGAGAGATTAGTGTAAAATTCAGGAAGGAAAAAAATCGTAAGAATCTTGAGATACCCTGTTGATATGTCACAATGAGTGTAGACCCGTAATCCAATCGGAAAGGATCAAATGTTTTCATGGGCAGACTTTTGATCGAGTCCATATTTCCCTCGTATATCGCCCCGTTTGAAATTGATATCACGCGATGTTTTACTTCAGCATGTTAGAGACACCAGCGTTGCTGGTTTCCTCATTTGCCGCCCTACTCGAGCGATGTGGAACCTTCGCTACTTGTGTAGGTGTTCAGCTGGTTGGTGTCTGACTGGCGCATGTTCCATTCCTGGCTTAGAAGTCTTCGTGATGTCAGCAGAAATTCAACTTATCCTTGCTGATGGAACACTTCGAATTGCTCTTAATTGGAAAGCTTTTTGGGTAAAAAGGACTTCAGTACCTCACTGGTTACACCTCGTAAAATAAAACACTAAATGAATGAGAGTTTCTAGGTTTTGTTGTAGTTGTTGTTGTTGTTGTGGGGGTGTGGGGTGTGGGAGGCGTGTGATTATGGAAACCAAAGTGGAGAGGCAATTACATTAAAAAAAACACGAGTTTTACAGGTGTTTCATAGCTTTCTTTCTTGCTTGGATTTGACCATTATAAGAAAATACCCAAAGCAGGAACACATTGTCAGTTATTTCCTTTTTTTTTTATCTGCTACTTATATTGAAGGGTGACGGTCACATCTGGTATATTTCAACTTTCGCTCGTGCAGAGTAAATACCTGGTCTTTTCAGCTTCATTAGTGTCCAAACAGCTTCTTTTCAATTTGATGTGTAATGTTGGTAATACTAAATATAACCATTTTCCCCGCCCTTCCGCATTGAAGAAAATATCCATCATCAGTTCAAGAAAAGCTAGTAATCTGATTAAAATGTAATAACCAAAACTATGTGTTTGTTATCTATTAGTAGAGATGAAAAGATGCTTTAATAGATAATGACTGGCATGACTACATTATCATCGAAAGAAAGATCATCGTCTCTTTTGTGCAGCCTCTCATGATGAAGTTCTTGTGACCACACCTACCTGCTTAAGCAGCCTCATACCACTTATATTCTTGTTTCGGCAATGTATTCAAATTAGGATTAGATTACGATGAAAAACGCGACCAGCATTGGTGGAAGTTTTTCTTTGCTCCCCTTCAACATTCTTCATTTGATTAAATCATTTACGCACATAAAATTTGTTTTTTTGTTCCATTGCTGCTTCGTAGTCCCTCTGTACACAAAATGAAATGAAGACATACGCTGTTGCTTCTTATATGTTAAAAAGTAGATTTGCTTTGCAGAGACAGGCAGACAGACAGATACAAGAGACAGATGTATGCGGCCAGAGCTCAAAGCATTCTTCAGGAGCATAACTTGTCCTAGGGAGTCCGGGTTATGTTATGTATATCTTAGTTTAACCAGACCACTGAACTCTCCTAGGGCTGGCCCGAAGGATTAGATATTTTTACGTGGCTAGGAACCAATTGGTTACCTAGAAACGGACCTACAGCTTATTGTGGGATCCGAACCACATTATATCGAGAAATTAGTTTCTAATCACCAAAAACAAATTTCTCTGACTCCACGTTGGCAGAGTGGGGAGTCGAACTCGAGACTACCGAGTCTTTAGGCGAGCACGTAAACCACTAGTCTTACGAGGAACTAAGAAGTCCGGGTAAATCTCCTCACACTCCCCTTAAGATTTACCCAGAAAGAAGTTTTTGTTATGGCTCAAGTAAGGTTCAGGAGCGAAAGAGCGTCAAAAAGTAAGCATTTTGAAATACTAAGATTGTTAGATGAAGTGTATAGCCGTTTCGTTGAATAATAAGTATAATACCGGAAAAAATTCAGATCAGGAAGTCTTGACCGGGTGACCGAAACATTTTAAAAAGGATCCAGACATGAAAAAGGTTTATTAGTAAACCATGTAGGTTAATGATGCACATTCTCAACTAAATTACAACTGAACTGAAGCCGACCAAATCAAAATTGTACTTGGGGTTTTAATTCAGAAAAATACAATATGACCAAGAGAAATAAACTCGCAAATTTAAGCAGTAAGCAGTCACTTGAAACACGAATTACATATCCTTTACATATCACATCAGCTGGCGCAATGATTGTATTATATGCAATGCAGAACATCTAAGAAATGCCTTAAATGTTACGAAAGTCTTCTGGTTTAATCAAGGAAATAAGTAATTAAAATCAATTACTGCTAGAGAAATATCTAACATAATATGCCTCCTATTGTGATGCACAAGTCATATAGAGAGAAAAAACTATTCAAACTAATCTTGCATTTAAATGACTGCTGATACCATAATCCATGAAAATGCACAGAAATCTGACCTTGTACCACGCTTGTACATAATTTGCATTAGTTCATAAAGAATGGGAACTAAATTACAGAAATTTTTATACTATTTTTTAAACATTCCTCGAAGAAACCAAATTTTGTGAAATAATACAGTTCACCAGTAAATATCTTAAATGTATAGAAGTTAGATTAAACTATTTGTAAGAATAATGTTTTCAGAACTCACAACGGATGCTTTCTTCTTTTTCTTAAAAAAAAAAAAAAACTAAAAAGATGGCATGATATGAATAATTCAAAAACCATACTTTTGCATTATTTTGGAATAAGTTTAAATGGAATAAATTGTTATGAAGAATCAGCAAATAACACATGGCAATTTCAAGTTCCAGAAATGTGTAAAGAAAAACCTTTGAATAAATAGAATGTTCCATTTCTATCAGAAATGCGGAGAGTGGATATTTTGAAAGGTCTCTTGTTAAAGTATTATTTCTCAGTGTTCCAACTAAATCTAAATGTGTTGGGTATGAAGATTCCAATCCAAGAAAGTTGCACTGGAATACTTCAAAATTCTTTAAATAAATTAGCAGAGTTGCTTATGGATACTGAATGTTGCAGCTTAATTTGAAAGGGTTAATCACAGACCCTCAAGGCATGCTTAGGTTCATTTGAAATTGATTAATGGTGATTGCTAATGACATTCCAAATTTGAATCGCTTTGGGATGGCAGTGGACGTCCAGATTATAATTAGAAAACGAGAAACGATTCACAGCGAATGCTAAAAATTTAACTTGAAGTTTCGAGGTTAATGGAGAACATCAAGTTGAAAAGAATTATTAACTGAGTAAACGCAAAATTTCCGTAAGTTGAAAAATATTGACGCAGTGTGCACAGCACTTTCCAGCGTTTCTGAGATAGATTAACTGAAAACATTTGAAATATTCGAAATTTAATAAAAAAAAAAGTATTAATAGCCTGGTTGCCTAGGCTAACCAAGGAAGCGCTACCGGTGGATATCTATTGCTCTGATGGGTAGATTGTCGGAGATTAATGAATGCTTAATGAATCCTTTCCTTAGAAAGCATTTAGAAAACATGGGTACCTCTCTGATCATTCGTGCAGATTCCAGAAGGCAAGACTAATTGGTGATCGCCTATCAAGCTACGCCTTCCTCTCTCAGAAACTTTTGGAGCGTTTCCGTCTTTGGTACTGATGTCTTAAAAACCTCTGGTACAGTCTAATGAAAGGCCTTACTTACAAAACTCCTCTCTCATGGCTCCATTCCTCTGTGCAGACTCATTACGAGTTCCTTATCAGACAAGTCAAACTTAGATGAGGCTGATGACTCCATATCTGTCCCTTCCACATCTCTAGCGGTTCTTGTTCTCTTTCACAGGCTTCTATTGCTTTCAATTGATGACCAAATACCATTTTGCTCTATCCATTCATATACATATGACTCCAATTTCTCACTTCATCCTTATTACATTTTAGAAGCGTCTTGTTATTCTATCTTAATTCTTTGTGATGCTAACATTGGGTGTAGGCTAAACTTCTGAAGGGGCAAATGAAACATGGATTATATCTACCGCTTCATCACAAATTTCCCTTCTGTATTATACAATTTGTTTAGCAGCCAACCTCTCATTTTTTATAGCAGTTTTTTAAGCATATTTTGTAATTTTAAAATATAATTCTTAGGTCTGACTAAGCCTGCTTTTGAGCAACTCTTCGTTATTCAAGGACCTCACGTTATTATCTGGGCAGCGTCTTATTCATAGTCATCATGGGGAAGATGATTGGAATATGACTCTTCTATTAGTGAAGTCCTCCCAGAACTAATGACCTTAGTATGATTCAATTAATCCCTCTTGTAATAAAAAGGATGGATCATGCATCCGAAATGGTCTCACTTCAATTCAGTTGTAAGGTCACCCCTCTCTTCAAATACGATGACATTATATTGACACTAGCGTTGAGAATTAATTTGATGGATTAGGGAAGACTCAGAATGTTGAAGGTTTTAATGATAAATAAAAAATGCGTATTGAAAAATTATTTCTGTATTTCTAATCTAACCATATTTTGTAATGATTAATGCTCAGTTTTACAACGCTAATTACCAAAAGTGAGCAATAATGTTCATTAATGTAAGGAGGTACCTAATCCTCAAGCAGAGCAGTAAAATTGACAATGGACGATCGTTCGTCAAGAACACGGTATCACATTTTTTTCATTTTCCATATTAATAACTTACAAGTAAAAGTAAAAAGAATAAAAAACCACGTGGAAACATAAGTCGGAGAAATGGGAAAATACTGGACACGCGTAATGGCTGCAAAATTTTCATTTCCAAAAATGGTTAAAGGTAGAAAAAATATTTCCAACGAATCAATACTCAAAAGGGAGAACAACACTCATTTGCTTTTTCAACATTCAGATTTAAGAGCTATGAAAAACACTAAATAAACTTCCGACGTCTGGCGAGTTATCGCATAAAAATGTTCTGGTGTTTTCTAAGAAACTTGAGAAGGTCCATTGAAACCGGATTCTCATTTTATGTGTTCCGTCCACACACGCTAACAGTATGAGTATAAATGACAAATACATACACACACATACATATATATATATATATATATAATATATAATACACACACATGTTTGTGTGTGTTGTGTGTGTGTGGCATCACAAACACACACATATATGTATATATATATATATATAATATATATATATATTATATATATATATGTGTGTGTGTGTTGGTTGTGTGGTGTTATTGTGTATCATAACACACACATATGTATGATATATATATATATATATATATATATATATATATATATATATATATATATATATGTATGTAATGTATATATATATATTTCCGAGCATATTCGACCATTCGGCACTGGTTTAATAAAAAAATAAAACAAATTACAACTCTCTTACCTTTAGTTGCTGACTATCTCTCTGCAAACGGTATCAAGCTAGGATATAAGCTAATGAATCCTCATAAATACAAAAATATACTTTTTTTTCCAAACTAGCTGAACATGATATGGAACAAAGTGATTAAATGACATAACATTAAGAACTAAGTCTGACCCACAAAAAGACTGTAAATTGACATTCTATTCTCCTGAATTATACTAAGTAATCACTCCCAAAGCTCACAAATTATTAGTTTCTACATTTAAATAGTCAAGTCTTTTAGAGAATCCCATTCTCTTGTATGCCATGAACCCATCTGAGACAAAGAGACATATCTATTATATTCCCAACACATAATTAAATGTTAAATAAATGTATACACATTACACTTCTCCCTTTTCAAAGGCAACTTTTCCTAAGTCCTCTTAAATGTGCCATACTGTTTACAATGGGCTTCTTTGACCCCGAGACCTCCAAAGCCATCCTTTGTCTTATCACTATCTGAGGAGAATGTCACCTTTCTCTCTAATCTCGGGCGGCTGGACCCATCATTACATGTACAAACACGCCCTAAAAATGATATAGCAACCGCAAGCTTCACCCAGGCTGTACAGACCACTGGCCTTACATTGCATGGTCATCAGTTCTAACAGTTGTTTCATTTCAGCAACTTTCAAGGAAGGCGTGCCGCTAGGCCCTCCCTTGTCTCTAAGCGAAGAAAGCTGAGGTTTAACAATTCACCGACATATTTACTTTTTCTTTTAATATTATTATATATATATATACATATATATATATATATATATATATATATATATATATATATATATATATATATATATATATATATCTTATATATATATATCTATATATATTATATATATATATAGTATAGATATATATATATATATATATATCTATATATATATATATATCATATATATATTTATATATATATATTATATATATATATATATATATATATATATATATATATAGGTATATATATATATATATATATATATATATATATATGTATATACTATATATATATATATATATATATATATATATATATATGTATATATATAAATTATCATATATTACGTTCCCATTGGAGGGGCTAGACGTTGATCCAAGACGACCGACCTTTTAACACAATAATTTCTGCGTCGGGAATTTGCTTGCAGTTTTAACATTAAATTATGCAAGAACCCATCAGTTTATAAGTTGGACCAGGGTTCTCAACCTGCAGTCCATGTATGGGATTCAGGGGGTTGTTGAAGGTCATTTAAAATTATAATTAAGAATATAAAATATAAGTTTAATGTCCTGTATTTATATCTCCTTTCCAGAAACGACTTGGCGGAAAATGAGGGGAATCCTTCAACTAAAGGACCTCACTTATCATTATGGACGCTGCTAAAAGATTCAGCTTTTCTAGCAAAGCTGCCACTGTGGCAGAGGAGATTGCCAACTTCTTAATTCTGGAAGTAGTACTCTTGCGAGATGACATGCAATGGCTGTCAGTTTCTCTGAAAGAAGAAATTTTCCCACATCTGGATACGCTACAGAACTCAAAAATGTTATTTATCTTGGTGTTCTGAAGGCTGGAATGATACGGAATGAATACAATTCAGGAGTCATGGAGAATTTGGGTACATGTTGACGCCAGCCTACCTTCTTTCATGTAGTTCGTTGCTTTGTCAAAGACAACCCCACAATTTCATCCTCTAATGTAAGACAAGCAATAACAACCTTGACATACAATGAAATTTGGGCATAGTTGCGTTTTAATTTTCTTTACTTTGCCGGTGAGATGTATTTGCAAATAAAAAAAATATGACTTCTACAGGTTGTTCAATACTTTCTGTAAGAACCATTCGACATTCAGTAAAATAAAAGTATGTTATGCAAATTGTGTTTATGAGAAAATATGGAATTTTTTTTAGGTTGAGAGTCCAAAGCTTTCACCAGATTCTTCAAGGAATCCTTACTTAGCTTAAGAGGTACTTAATTTATTGCTAGAATCCACAGTAGCACAGTGGGGTTTTAAGGAAACGGTCCAAAGACGTTTTAGAACATGGTAATAATTCTAACCTCTGGCGGGTCAGCGTGGTCACTAATGTATACCTTTGTATATCTGTTTTTAGAAATAATTATAGCACCTACTTATACACACACACACACACACACACACACACACACACACACACACACATATATATATATATATATATATATATATATATATATATATATATATACTTATTTAAATACACCATCGACTTTAAACACTGGGAAGCAATCGGAAATATAACACGTATAACGAAAGTGAAAATGTAAAAAAAAAGAGAAAACACTACTTCATAACAGCATCTGTCAAGTAATTCTGATTTTATCAGCTGCCAAATGCATTGTCGGTAAAAAGAATACTTGATCATGTATGTTTGTTATGAAATGGAAGTAAGTTTTACCCATAATTTCTAGAAAGAGAAATGATTATAGTCGCAGTTTGTTATTTGGACTACAAAGTTATAACAAGTCAAATTTCGTGTTAGAATCATAGCTAACACACTCTACAAGCTCGATTGTGTTATAATATAGAGAAATAAGACAATTGCTGAAGAACTTGCTGGTGATGTTATTTCAACAATGTTTTCTGGTGGCGTAGAACAGGTAAATGTTTGGCTGTTCTAAGCACTAGACAGACACCTAGCTGCCTGAGTCCTAAAACGTGCACATTTGTTTGTTCAATATCTAATTACTATTTTAATTAACGATTAATTAGCCCAAGAGATAGATAGCTTCTACCGCCCATTCCAATGTTAGTGCATTTGTTCCGGACCTTTTGCTCTCTACTCAGGAATTTAGCATTCTTTCATCAAAAAAGTTTACAGAAATTAATTAGAAATATACCTGTGAATAAGATATTTTTGCATTAAACACTTTCAAAATAACGTAGTAAATATGGGAACATAACGTAGGCCACATAACTAAAAACCGAAAGACATGTTAAATAGGTCAGGATATTCCAAGTCTCAAAGCCAGTCGAATCTTCAGTGCATGATACAATATAACTTCCTTCATGCAAAATATAATGATAACGTGGGGAAAGTAGCAAACTACCCTGTTAGAAGTCAGAATTGAGACCGCAAGTCCCGAAGGCAAGACACCTGTACTTTTCAGCATAATCGCCACATGATATTTGAAGTCTGGGGTTTAACATGTGTACTTCACAGTGAACCAATTGGAAAATATTCCATAAAGCTTAAGAATCAAAGTTATCAGTATAGTTAACATCCTTCCTTAGTTCAATGAAAGTTAAATATACGCTTAATTTCAGACTGCTCCGCAACACTCAATGGCACACGCACTAACATTCTCGAACATAATCGTTTGCGTACCTAAGCATTGCAAAATAATATCTGAACACGGAGAGCAAAATAAAATGTTCATGAAATAAAACTATACCTCACAAGATCAAAAATAAAAAAATGACTCTTCACCTATTTGGGGTTCTTTCTTATTTCTTTTAACGAGAAACCTCTCGGATACTCACGAGAATCGGAAAAAGGCGGTTGCCTCTTCTGGGGACACCCAAAGCCCCGTTAAAATATCCACTGGATATGCCAATGAATAAACAATATTGATTTTGTTACAACAGAATCGAAGGAGGCTAGTACATATTCGACAAAATCTGGAACATAGTACGGCATGTAATTTATTTTTCCTTAAAATGTAAGTAATTATCAAACGAGGTGGTCTTTACTGAGCCAACGGCAGAAAAAAAAAGATAAAAGTATTCTGGTATGGGATACTGAATTGTTGAAGGTAATATCTGAATTTCGCCCTAATCATAAATATCCAGTATCGAAGCCTTATCATACAGAAATAAATGTCGAAGGCACTCAGTGTCAAAGTATTGAAAAGAAAAGTAGAAATATGTGAAATATCAATATGAATTCCAATAATAATAACAATTATAGTAATAATGATAATAATGTCTTTCAATAAGCAAAAGATTTAAATGACCTCTAAACTGGACAAAGATCTCAGTTACTCATTAGAGAAGTTAATCATTTATGTAACACAAATATGTTTTCATTTTCCCTTGTACTGTTTGTCTCATCTAATCTCTTCTGGTTCTTTTATTACATTTTTCATTCTAGTAATCTCATTGTTTGACTGTTTACTGTAGTTAATAGCATATTTCTTTATTGACCTCTAATTTTCGTTCATCTTTAAAGACGTTATTGGTATATGCATTTAACATGCAACAACGACAAACATTTTGCTTTTGTCGGGCAGGGAAAATTAAATGATGACGCTTCAGGTTATCTGTCTCGATAGAATTTCATTGTTTTCGACAATTCATTGTTTCTTCGTGTTCACAAAAGTTCCCGACAATAGGACTTGAATTCAGCATTCTCGCAATAATGTTCGGGTTTTATATTATATTCTTATAAACATAATTCTTCCGTGAACATATATCTTCAGCCATTGTATCGGGTCTTTCTTTTGTTATCATTTATGACCATCGAAGAACTGAATAAATTTCCAACTCTATCTCTCTCGCGCGCGTGATTGCGCGCTTCAGATTTTTGCCAAAATTAATCAAAGATTGAAAATCAAAGGAAAAGGTCCAGGAGGTTCTTGATTTTGACATGCTAGACTTATGCGCCGAGGAGGAAGTAGGAATTCGGCATTCCGGAGGCGAGGCAGTCATACTTAAAATATCCAATTTCAAAGATTACTTTTGTTAATTCCTTGTTTGAAGTTACCTTTTAGTGAATTCTTCAAAAGTTTTCATTTTTTGTTTTTGTGTTTCTTTCGTTTTTTTTTTTTGTTCTCCTGTAAGAGATTAAGATGGCTTTGTCTGTCAGCTCTCAGATCTTACAAACTACTGAGGTTAGACGGTTGCCAATTGGTATGCTGATCATTCACCTTCCAATTGTCAAACATACCAAATTGTAAGCCTCTAGTCTCAGTAATTTTTTATTTTATTTAAGGTTAAAGTTGGCCATAATCGTGTGTCTGGCAACGCAACAACAGAAGCCACCACGGCCGGCCGAGAGTTTCACTGGCCGCGGCTTATACAGCATTATGCTGAGACCACCGAATGAAAAGGCTATTTTCTGTGGCCTTGATTATTTGCTGTAGAAAAATCGGCGCATTTTTTACTTGTTTATTCTTGTGAGCAAAGCTTCTCTATTTTTATTTTAGGATAAAGAGTTTCATACATTATTTTACATTTACGAGTACTTGTCACATCACATGCGCAACTCTTTATCTTCTCCAAAACCTCTCTTCGATTTAGTAATTATTTTCTGCTGCATTGACAGTTAACCATATCCTTTGGTTCCAAGATCTGACACGCACGTGCTGCTAACTTTTATTTTCAACCCTTCGTTACTGTCTCAGTCAAAATAACAAAGTTCTATTGCCTCAACACAATTTCTAATATACTGAACTCAGGGGAGTCTCTTTTACTGCAAGTTCTTAAATAACTGATTCATTTATGTTAGCTGTGGCACAGCCACACTCAAAGTGACATTGCAGAATTTCCAGAATGCTAATGAATGACAAATTAATGATCTGAAAAGCTAACTACACCATAGACAAGTAAAAGTAAGGTGCAGCTAAAGTAAGTGAAGTGAGAATGCTACAGAATTAAACAAACCAAAACCTTACATATCAGTTATTAAGGTAGGAACGGCCCGAGTAAATGATTGGTGAACGATTCATCCATTAACTACTACGCAGTTTTCAAAGCTTGCTTCTAGTGCTCTTTTTCTAAACTAGATTCCTTCGAAATATCTCTGTTCATGCTCTACTTTAAAGATGTCTTTCTTTTTTCTTATGGGCCGTTTTGGTTTTCTTTTGCAACCACTCTGACGATAAGAAAATGGCGCTATTCCAACTCAACGACGAACCAATCTCTCCTTTTAGACCAACATTTGACTTACCTCTCGCACTCAAGGCTGTCATCGTGACCTTCCCTTTTCCAGACGGCTGTCTTATCTTCGGAAGTACAACCTCGCTGCTCTCAACAATATTTTGTTACTGAATTAGGAATGAAACTGGTTGCTCTCGCTATTCAGCTGGAGACAATGCAAACTGATGTCCACGGGATTTAAGGGTCATTTCTCTTGCTTGGTCATGGTATCATTAAAGTTTCAGCATAGCCAAGCCTCAGTCTATCATCAGAAGCCATTCTAAAGTTAACCATAATGACAAGCAACAGATATTTAAAAAAAAAAAAAAACATGATAAAACGCAACAAAATATAAGCAATGGTACTGTAAGGTATAGTCGTGTTCAAATGCATGCCCCGCTTTCATTATTATGAAATTATTATGAAATTATTGTTGCTACATATCAATATGAAAGGATGTTGCAGATATGACGTACCATGGAACGTTGAACCTGCTACCTTGGCCTTTGATCTTTAAGGATAAAACTTGATGTAACAAGTCCTACGTAATTACTGTAATAATCTCATTTAAGGGATCAAATTTAATCTGCTTTGCTATTGTGAAACCACCATTTCAATCTTTAAGGAAAATGCAGTTTTAGAGTACTCATTCCGCTAAAAAAAACTCGCCTTAAATTTTGGCCCCGACTTGCAAATCATCACCAATACGAAATTATCAATATAATCGAGCATAAGAAAAGTATATCGCAAATGTGCGGATGATGATTTCAGTTTGTAAATTAAACCTGTGCATTTGAGCAGCTAAAGTAATTAGATTTGTGGCTTTGAGCTTTGAAGGCCAAACTTAGATTATTTACTTACTGCCGAATTAACATTAAGATTTATCAGTTTGAATTTGATACCACCAACATGTAGCTGACCACAAGTAATCTAAGCAGCTGGAAATCTTTGCCATTTACCATTTATCTTTAAACTTTAACTAATCTTTTTATTTTTAGATAAGCATATGGAGAAGCTTGCCTAATGCCCTTTTCCATGTTTTAATATAATCCTACTAACGGTCTTGTGACCCTCCATTTTGACCTTTAACCTACGACCGATTGCCCAAAAGTTAGTTATATTGAGTAAGTTGCTCAATGAATATTCCTGCTACGGTTCATGGAAACACGTGTATTGGTTTCCAAGTGATCTTGTTGACAAAGAAACAGGCGGACAGGCCCATGAACAGAACCCCAACCTTATACGTAGTGCCTCGAGGAAGTACCGGTGCAATCTCATTCATGAAAAAGGAACTTGACCCAAAGGAAATTGAGAGATTTTTTTCGTAATGAATCTTTGATGGCTCACTGTCACTCTGGTGGGTATGAATAAAATCCCCAAATTTAAAATAAAATTTTAATCGCTTCTTTATCGCGTATAATATGATCTCGTAACTGATGTGAGGAAGACACCGACTCCACAGTCATTGGTTTTTATAAATTATTGATTCCTGAGTAGAACACTGGTTATGGCAGTACTGTAACAGTCATATGTAACGATATTAGAATGAATTGCCATATGCCGATTTTAATGTAAATATTGTAAATCTGAAGGACAAGGGACATTATGCCCTTAATGTTTTTTCGTCCGGCATACGAAACAGTATCAAAAAGAAAATAAGTATAAGGAATGTCATGTCCATTAAGAAACATGGGTCTATGATGTTGACAATGGATGCTTTCACTGGTTCTTTAACTAAACAATATGCTTTTCCAAGATTCTCAAAAGTCTGTCAAGATACGTGTACTTGAATTATGTCTTGATGGTAAGAATACTCGACTCTTCTGATCTTAACGGGTTTCCGGCAAGATGGGCGATTCTCAGTTTGTGCCTGGATCCTAAAAAGCAATTACCAACATAAAGCTTCCTTTTGATTGATGCAGTCTTTGGAGTCTGTTGTCACCACATGATTTGAATTATGGTCCAGACGGTGACACACAGGCATTGAACCTGGAGTTTTTAGTGGTTTTGCTCAATGAACGTTAATTTTCAGTGATCGTTCCTTAGCAGCCATGAACTGTTTCTTTTACTTCATATGTTTCGGCTTTTCCTGTTTGAGTCATTTAATCGTTCAACCTCTTCGTTTTCCCTCCCTTTGTGTCACGAAAATTGTTCAATTTCTTAACTTTAACGCGGTCGCCTTACTTACTGTTGTTTTATGTATTTCCTGACAGTGTAAGCTTTAACAATAAAACAGTTTTCATACCCATATTTGTTTAAGCAAATTTAGTATTCCAGATAAACAGTAACACCCGTCCTCCTTTCCCCCAAAAATATATTTTTTTTAACTATGAAAGTTATTTCGCCCGGAGAGCCATTCACTATAGAAGCAAACCTGTTTGTATGAATACAACATTCCTTCAAACGGAGAGAAAAAGGAAAAAAGGAGGAGAAAATAAAGCTCAAATCGTTAGGGGAATAATCCAGAGGTGGAAGACTCAAACCCAATTTTCCGAGGTACAAGGAAAGGAGGAAATCCTACCTACCCCTTGAGACCTCCCCCCCACCATTCCTTTCCTCTCCCACTATACCCTCGCCCCCTATACCACTCCATCACTTCCCATCCTCCTCAGCCACCTCCTCCTCCTCCTCCTCCTCCTCCTCCTCCTCCTTCTCCAGTGGTAACAGCTAACAAATCCTGCCTCTGATGCGTAAATAAAAGCGGAATTTCATTGCCCCGTATGAAGGGAATGACTGCAAGGGGTAGATGAGGGCGTCGAGAGCCCCGGGTAATATCCCTCAGTGCCTCCAAGATGGAAATAAAGGTCCCGAATGCGACCAGAAATGGCACCAGCAAGCAGATTCTCTCTCTCTCTCGCGATCCTCTTTTTTTTTCCGTGACTTTTACGTAAGTTGATGATCCCTTTGACTTGGCGGCGTTAGGGCTATAATGCTATGCGCTCGCGTGTCATCCCTTAGCCAATTTGGCACCCCGGATGATAGTAAAGAAGAGTGTAGGACTCATCCGCTCCGGAGGAGGTATGGATTTTCCATTTTATCTGGACCAGACTGGCGCTTTATCAAGGCCAATTTCGCGGGAAAATGGGAAAAATTTCCCCTTTTTCTCTAGTAATCCCCTCCCCCAACCCCCTTGTCCTTCCCCTCTCCCTCCCTCTCCACACACACACACACACACGTACACCCAACCATCGCTAACATTCTCCCGCCTGGCTCACGCACGCTGAGAGAGAGAGAGAGAGAGAGAGAGAGAGAGAGAGAGAGAGAGCGAGGGCTTGGGTGCGATCCAAGACTATGTGAATGCCGGCGCTAAGAGGTAATAGATAGCTCCGGCAATACCGCATTCGAGCTCACGCTCATACATAGTCAATAAGTCATCACTTAAAACTTATTTTGAACTAATATCGCATTAAGAAGCCGAATGAGTCACGATGAACAAAGATAAGAGAGGTCGACAGATACAAACGTGACAAAGCGGATTGACTATCAGAGGGTAGTTTGGGCATAGCGAGAGAGAGAGAGAGAGCAAACTCTACACCAACTGCAAGCGACAGGGCAATTCTGGTAGCTTTCACGAACAGTTACATGCCTTCTTTCTCTAAGCTGTCATAAAAGCATTGGTTGCTCTTGTTGGCTGTTTCCTTCGTAGCTTCTTATTAATCCAGTAATGCGAACCACAATGTTTTTTATATCTGCTCTCAAGGAACAATGAATGCGGCAAAGAAAATGAATAATTTAATTCTGATTTAAAATTTTTCGTGTATTTTCTGAAAGATTGAGTGTATATGCGTTTATCTAATCATTTAATAGTTTTAAAGCCAAGAGATACATAATACAAATCGTTTAGAGCAGATGTTGTTCTCGTTGATTTCCACTTCGCCTTTGTGTAGCCCAGGTCATAACAACCTCGGTCATGGGAGCCTTTGTCACCTCTTCTGTCATATCAAAATAATTCCTGCCTCAGTTATTATAATTGTCCTTTTTGTCGATGCTCTTTTCAGCTGAAACATATTATGAATCCCTCTATTTCTTTACTTTGAGGGAGAATGCCGTCCTCATACCAGGACGAAATGCAAGAATCTGGACCTGTCTCCTTGTATTGTTCTCGACACGTTTTGATGGAAGTCTTAATCATGGTGGACAATCTAAATTTGTGCCACAATTCTGCTCGGAAATACTAATCGCTTGATCTGCTAGAGAGAAGACCTCACTACGTGTCTCTGTTTATGATTCTCCCAAAAAATCCACGCTGCTCACAAACCTGCTTGGTCTTTTCTTCAATTTTCTCTTTGATACTGCCTGAGGGAGGTGGGGGTGGGGGTGGCGGTCTCTTCCTGAAGACCAACGATGCCTCTGGCCATAGTTTTGAAAATTGTTGATGCACTAACTTCTGTGCTTCGTAGCACTTATTTTCAAATGGTCAACGTCAATACTAACCCTACCAAATTAGATCATTCTGGTTCTCGATGTCTCCTCTCCCTTCTCCTATCATAGTTCAGACCCCAGAATTACTACCACAAGGCTCTATGCAAGAGAGAGCTCTCTCTTCCACCTCGAAGGATTATTGACAAAAGTATTTTCCTATGAAAGACAAGGAAACACACACACACACACACACACACACACACATATATATATATAATATATATATATATATATATATATATATATATGTATATATATATATATATATATATATATATATAGTATATATATATACATATATATATTATATATATTATATTTATATATATATAAGTATATATATATATATATATATATATATATATATATATATATATATGTATATATATATATATATATATATATATATATAGTATATATATATATATGTGTGTGTGTGTGTGTGTGTGTGTGTGTGTGTGTATGTGTGCGTGTATGTGCTGGAAATGGGGAAAGAAACTCGTAAAAATGGAAGCGTAGGGTTACTGATTAAATAAATTACCTTTGACTATTTTCTGCAGAAGGGGAAAAAAGGAAGAAGCCCTAAACCAGGAGAACACTACCCTAAACGTGGACATTTAAAGACACATTAATACCTTTGAGATTTAAATGGAAAACTGCCCTTTTTTAAGAGTGAGTTTGGATACTTGAATAAAGTGATCGTTAAGACAATTTGAAGTAATCTGATAGCCTGGGGATTTTATAGAAGAGAGAGACTGAATTAAATTTCTGTTAAACAGGAAAAATAGAAAAAGAGCGCAGCTATATGAGAGTAAAAGCTCTCTTTTAAAAGCATTAAACCCACGTTACATGATCTCCGTACAGGCTGGCAGAACATTTTGTCTACAGATTTTCGAATGGAAGGACGGGTAGAGCGGATATCCCGAAGAGAAGGAAAACTGCATTTCATTTATTTCTATTTACACAATAGAACGAGTTCCACTCCACATATATTTGAAATAGAAACAAATAAAGAGCAAAGCAAAAGATTTCCGGATGAAATTCTATTTAATACAGTTTCTAAGCGGAAAATAAAAACCAATGGCATAAATAGCAAAAGTGATGATAATTGTCTCTTTCCTTCTCTCTTTACACTATTGAATATCAAATGGGAAATAAAACATGAAAGTTGACATATGTAAAACTCCCTGGACAAATGAAACTGAAACTGATTCGGTGCTTTTTGGAGCTTTGAAGGCTAACTGAATCAGTATTTAAATATTGTTCACAGATATTTCTCGACTTTTTCGGAACGGATCTCTGAAACAACCGTTTGTTAATATAAAATAGGAAAATATGACGGAGATATTTGCCGGTACAATTTTTCAAATTTCCTTTCGGCTGACCGTCCATTCGACCGACATCCATCCCTCTGACCAAAGATTCTTTTGGCCATATGGACCTTCGACGAACCATCTAGCCCTTTGGGCAAACATTTCTTTGACCATATGAACGTTCGCCCAAACATCCATCTCTTTGATCAAACATCTTTTTGGCCATATGAACCTTCGACGAACCATCTATTCCTTTGACCAAACATCCCTTTGGCCGTATGAACTTTCCACCAACCATCCATCCCTTTTTCTAAACATCCCTTTGGTCATATGAGCTTTCAACCGAAAATCTGTCGGGAAAATTATCACCTTAAATTCATAGTCAAGAAACGAAGAAAGTAAATCAGAACTGATGGTGAACACCAAAGAGATAGAGAATATATCCTCTGAAAACTAGACGGTGAGAAGAATTAAGGCTTGCGTCATTAAAGCAAGTGATAGGGGTGAAGAAGCACAAAGGTGAGCATTACTTTAGCTATCACGGTTCCATGCTTGATAGCATTTCTTGCCTTTGTGACAATTTTTGTTAAAAGCATCAGTAAAGACATGATCAGGATGTAACATAATAGGCCCTTATATTCCATGAAAGCGGCTTCCCATTGAAGCAGAAACGCAACAATTCTAAATAAATGTCAAAGATGCATGAATAGCATCGCAACAAGAATCTGTGAATCATGTGGGTGAGAAGCAACATCACCTAGGGGAAAGTTTTGACAAAATGGAGCGTTCCTCAATAATTCCTACAAGACGTGGTAAGCCCTGGGTTACGTAGATAAAAGTGATATTTCGCTCTTGGAAGGCATTATATATATATATATATATATATATATATATATATATATATATATATATATATATATATATATATATATATATATATGTTATATAAAAGAGGGCTATAATTAATAATATGTTTGATATACCATTATAATGTGATGTGCTGTGACTTTTTTAGAATGTGCAGACTCATCATTTTTAACTTCCCATGGAGACAGAGAGTCCGGGCGACAACCTAAGAATGCTATAACTCTTTTTGGGTGGTATGATGTTAAAGTTCCTTACTTAGCAGGTCAATGTTCGTTCTGTTGGTATGTGAGTTCGAGAGGCTATTGTTCAAGGTGCCTTTGAAAACTGGCTGTGACCAGTTACTTGGGGTGCTGACGAAGAGTGTGAATTCATCTGTACGTGTACAAGCTATGTCCGTTGATAACGGCAAGTTTTAGGCAGAACGGGGGAGACAGCTGCCTTGGGGAGAATGAGCCTGGATGGCTCTATAATGTATTTTTGTTTAAGGGATATTCCAAGCTGTAATGGTTAAGTTACTGTGATTTAACCAAAGTTGCAGCTTAATTGTCTGTCTTTATATTTTGTAAAGATATTCTATTTCATTTGATCTTTTGACTTTGTCTTTACAATTGTGTGTGCTCACAAGTGTGTTCTCCTGTCTTTTAAGCAGGCGGATCTAGTGAGGGGACTAAGTGTCCTAGTGGAGGGAACTATGGTATTTTGGAGAAGAGATAATTGGTATGACTAATTACTGATTAAGACTATTATTTCATGGGGGGTTGTCTGCGAGACTTGAACTATTACCCTTCTATTAATTATCCTGTAAGAACCTGAATCATTCAATTAATACTTTACTTTGAATAAATGTCTATTTTTGTAGTTCCGACTCTGATTTGGTGACCTTAGATAATGGAGAGAGAGAGAGAGAGAGGAGGGACTGAGTGTTACCAGTTCACCTTACGATATGGCTAAACGCATACCAAATATGAAAATAGCAGGGGGCGACGCTCCTCGTTGTTAATATATATATATGTACATATATATATATATATATATATATATATATATATATATATATATATATATATATATGTGTGTGTGTGTGTGTGTGTGTGTGTGTGTGTGTGTGTGCAATAGCTACATTACTTAGAGGAAGGAAGTTTCAGAGAAGGAAATAAGATAGAAGTTCCAGAAAACAGTAAGATGTCCTCAGCCTTAAGAAGAGAAGACCTCGATAATAGTTGAATATATTCGGTAGGTTTTGGAGTTCGAGGGTTCTGAACTACAAGAAAATAAAGATTTTAAACATTCGTAGTGTTAATTGTTTACTTTTGCTTTCACAAACGTGGGCATTACCATCTTCAGCATCTTGGAAAGGTCTATATTGAAGTTTACCATAAAGAGAACTCAACACGTGGTTTACAAAACCAATACGTCTAGTGAAAGTGAGTGAGACAGCTATTGGAAAGCATTAAAAAAGCATGAGTGGGTGATAGACAAACTCAGTCCACATTCCGGTAAACAATAACAGTATTAAAGAATGATTGCAAAAATTGGAGGTAGATTATTAGACGCATCGTATCAGTGAAGTTAGAATTAAAATCTTTAGATCTTGATGAGAGAGTTTTGATTCTGCATCAACCCAAGCCACACACCTGAAGCACAAGCGGTTGTGGTCTTGGAAATGGAGAAATAGGAAGATCGGATTCTCAGTGATGCTCAATAGTTGGAAGACTGAAGTATAAGGAGGGTGATGATGGAATGAATAACAAGCGAATGCGATCTCCCTCTGGCTAAAAGGTCATGTATGTGGATTATTGTTCATCAATGAACACCGACAGAGGACAGGAGTAATAAAAAAAGAAAATGTTAGATGTATTGGAACGTAGGAGAAAGAGTAAAGAATATCTTAAGTTATTCATGATAACTCTATGGATAGAATAAGAGCCGGATATGTTCTAAGGTCGCCGATAATTTTTACTGATCTCTCCGGTAAACTGGCATAAACAGTCTTTACGCTCAATCGTACAAAAGGGTTGGTTAGCACAAAAGCTAGAAGGAGATGGTATTATACTTTCACTGCGTCACAAGAGAAATATACCAATACCAGACATACCTGGTCATTATAATGATATTTATCTTTTGAATGTATATATATGCATGAGCTTAAACAACTAGCAATTATATGGGGTATTAAGTTCCAGCTCTCAAGTGGTATGAAACTGCTTGGAAGAATCAAAGGATTTACAAGAACGCCGCATCAGTGGCGATTTGAAAAAAGTGATATAAAGTGTTCTTCTCATGATTTTATACACATACATGCATTTACACACACACAAACACACACACACACACACACACACACACACACATATATATATATATATATATATATATATATATATATATATATATATATATATATATATATATATATATATATACGTATATATAATGGGATGAAGAGTCATAACAACGATACGTCACTCCCCTTGATATAAGATCAAAGACTGTAAGTGACTGGTATGGATATAAAAGAGATGGAGTAACTAACATTAATGGTTGCGAGACAGGTTGGTCACAAAATAAGTGCCCCTTAGGGGGGATAGTGCCGTCAGTGCCCCTCATTCGGTGTAATGTAGGCATTACTTAAGATTCTTTGCAACGTCCCTTCGGGCACTAGCTGCAACCCCTTTCATTCCTTTTACTGTACCTTCGTTCATATTCTCTTTCCTCCATCTTACTGTCCACCCTCTCATAACAATTGTTTCATAGTGCAACTGCAAGGTTTTCCTCCTGTAACACCTTTCAAACCTTTTACTGCCAATATCCGTTTCAGCGCTGAATGGCCTTAGTTGCCCCAGTACTTGGCATAATGCCAAAAATCTATATAAATAAAAAAAAATCAAACAAAATGAGAGAATCAAGGGAGGCGTCGGCGTCTCTCGACAAAAAGTTCGGAAGAGACTCGGGTGTTTGTGGATGTGAGAGCGTGCTTGTGTGAGTATCCATAGGTCAGATCTCCTTTTTGGAAGTGAAGTGTGGTGAACGAGTCCCAATGAGAGGTATAGCGGCATAGAGTATTTGAGGTGAAAGGATTGTCAGATAGAATTATATAAAAACCTGACGATATTGTAAAAGTGTTAATGTCGACCATAAGAAGTCGCCGAATATCTTTTAAAGGGGGTTTGAAACGTGGAGAGAATGGATGACGGTAGACTTGATGGGAGTTGATATCATCCGGAAGGTTTGGGAAGTCAGAAGATGAATTGGACCACGGATCCAATCACTAAGTAATCAGATCATGTTCCAAGAAATTAAGTTTCATTTCTTATTCTTCTTTCTTATTTTCAGTGTCAAGTGAATAACAAAACTCGAGGTTAATGAGCAGCGACTTTTAAAATAGAATTTTGTTCCTCCCCGAGAATGGAGGTACCATTTTCTTCTATGATTCATAACTCGTATAGTACATTTTTTGCTCTATTTTCCAATCAAGCCAGTCAACCCTAATCTCTTTTTCGGATTTCTCTGCCCGACTACATATTTACCAATGAGATCATTCCGTGGAAGCCAGTTTTGGGATTACGAAAAACATCCAGTTTTGGAAATGCCAGAACTTCGTACAACATTAATGAGCGGAAAAAAAACAAAAATAAAAATATCGCAAAAAACAAAGCAACATTTTTATAGCCGCGTTCAAACATCTCATTTTTAACAGAATGTGAAGTCATGTCATAATAACAATGCGAATTTCTTTCTATCAAGTCAAAAAATAATAAAAAATGAATAAAACCTAAACACCTAAAAATCTCCCTCAAAAATGTTTAAAGAAGTCAAATAAAATGGAGGGAATTTTACTTAGCTTTCAATAAGGCATTTGCGGAAAATCTTTTTGTTTTTTGTTTTTATGCTACATTTTTATTTTTTAGGAGAGAGTAATTCCGTTTTTGCGAAGTCTATTTGCAGTTTACGATACAGTTGTATTGACTAAAAACACTACAGCTATTTCCAAACTTTTAACCAAAAAAAGTCATACGTGAAAATATTAGACTTATGGTACTAGAGATATTTTTTGATAAATGAAAGATCCTGATGTAAAAACAGGACAGGTAAAAGCCTTTCAAAAAATAATATCTTTTTACGTGTGCGATACATAGAATCGCCATGGGCACACTATATATTAATATATATATATATATATATAGATATATATATATATATATATATATATATATATATATATATATATATATATAATATACGTGCTTGTATGTGTGTGCGAGAGTCTTTTCGTGTGTCAGTAGTAATAACAGGATATTGTGTTATTGTATTGACTATTTCATTACTCATCCGAGCAAATAAATTTTGATCATACAAACCTTGTCACTTTATTTGAAGGGTCACTTAGGTTAAGTGTACTAGTTTTCCTCTTTTCCTAATATCAGATAAGAAATTAATACTAATCAGACTGTTCTTACTGCGCCGCCATCAATTATGCGCAAGGAGCCATCACATTCCTCGATGATGCACCCTTTCAAAGACCTTTGAAAAAAAATCTTATAAATGACTTAGAACAGATGAACCACTTTTCGATTCGACATCGGGTGTCACTCTAAAATTTACGGTAAATAGTCAAAATGGCGGGTCTCTTAGCATTCCATGTTTGCAGCTCTTATCTTATGCACAGTCCTGATAATTAACGTCAAATGAGTAATCCCATTCAGACAAGACTGGCAGTTTCCTAGTCATATGATAAGCTTAAGAATCTCTTGATCGTCATAACCTTATGACTGCTGGCTTTTGCAGGCTTGAGTAAAATGGTCTCAGTGAAGACTGGAGATGACTGAAGAAACCAAAAAAGGCCTGTTGTTCGAAGATGTGAAAGAGGGCGAATTAACTTATTGCTTAATATATAAAACCTGTTCATTATTATTCCTTTCGTTTACTTGTAGGTATGCG
>NC_061089.1:3863998-3873998 GCF_015104395.2 Macrobrachium nipponense | reverse complement strand
AAACTACTGGATATATGATGTGGAAGAGATACTGGAAGGGAAGGGCTTTTATATCCATGAAGCATGAGGGTACCCCATGATAGGGTCAATGATGCAGCATATGTAGGGGAGTCAGACGCCGCTCATGAGGTTTGCACATAATACAGCAGCCAAAAGTATATAAAAGTGAGCAATTTTCTTTTCTCGGTGCCACTTCCTGTAAGGGAAACGGCATAATAATAATATATATGCTTTATATACATGTGTGTGAGTGTGTGCATAATGAAGGATAACCATACCAATACCCGTAGGGGAAACAGGCGTTCCATCTAATTGTATATACCATAAGTACTCCTCACCACTCTATTGATTCAAAATTACATCTAGTTTTTATTTATTATCAGGAAAGGAGTTTCAAAGATCAGGAAACATTAAAAGTTCTAATCTACTACAATGATCTCAAGTGACATTCAAAGGAATTTTCAACTTTTTTCATAGAATTATCACTAAAATTTATGGAATGGACTGCATGTCAGATTGATTTTGGAAGTACTTGTTGATGCAGAGACTAAATACACCAAAGGGCGGCACAGAACACTTAGGACACCTCTCCTTGGAACAACAGGCAGGATAGGTCTTGTCTCACTCTGGTCGTCATCCCTAGAAACTTTGTTGTTGATCGCATCAAACCACAATGAGAACGAATATTCTAATAGACTCTGCCCTCTAAGGTGCTGTTACTATATAAAACCAATATGCATAATTCATTCAACCGTGCTGCTAAATTCAGTCTGAGCGATTTGGGACTTGTCCGTTTTCTGATATAAGCGCTTATGTTAGGAGGTAGTTCCTTGTATGCATATTGGCTTTTAGGACTTATAGACAACTTGAGGTTCAACTTTACTGTAGCATGAGAGAACACATGAAGGCTGTTGACTGATCTGTAATTATTTTAATCAACATTTGTATACCACTCTAGAACATGTACTGTATTGAATTTCAATTCAGCTGAAAAAAATATCTAGAAAACAAAGTTGTTAAAGCATACTAATTTTGAGAGAAAGATTGCGGCTTTCCCTTTTGAAAGAATAGTGTGAAGGCCTCATTTGTATCAGTTCATTCTCCCAAAATTGTGTCATTGATTATCTAAGATGGTTAATGATTCTTAAATAAAAAGGAAATTTTATGAGAAGTTGTTCTGGTGGCAAGAATAAAAACATCAACGGGGCATTGTTTGACTGTCTCCAGGACAGAGGCGTTAAATCTAACGATGCAAGTTTTTAACCTAACCCACCATCAATGGAAATGCGTTATTTTTGAGGTCCAGTATCCAAGTGATTAATATATTTTCTGTCAGTAGTCTATCCAAGTAGTTCAAGTAACTGAAGCTTTGCGCAATGTTCTATACGTAAGTTTTCCCGTCTTCATGAATCACCAAATTATGTTTGGTCATTAGTCCTAACTTTGGTAGGTTTCCCTAGAGAAGAATGAATACAATCTGTTATATAGAATTTGTTCAGTATCTTCATGGGACCGATTTTGTATTAATTTCAAAATATCCTCATTGCTGGAGAACCATATTCCCTCACTTTCCGATTGGAATGAAACTTCAGCCACACTTTTTTAATGGTTCCACTGGGATTTCACCAATTAAATCTTGAGGCTCATGGACATGACACAAAGGTCTGAGGTGCCAAACACTCACAGGCACTTGTCTAAACTATCTGTTAGAGTTAGACCAGAGCCCTGAGCTGCCTTATAAGCTCAAGACGAGAAGAAGATTAGAGTACAAATCGGTAATGCTAGATGCAAGCTAGTGTTCGAGTGCAGTCATTTGGTCATCAGAAATAAATGAAGATTTTTGTGAGTGAGAGATTGTGACTACCAACGTTTTTCTCTCTAATACCAAATTAAATACAGTCAATAGTATTTGTGTTGCTATAGAATCAGAGTGAATATACATTAAAGTATTAGTTAATAACTTTGTAACATATTCTTCCTCGGTCGATATCTTCACAGCTTCTCTGAAAATTAATAACAAAGAGTAATGCCCACCCATGAGTATTGCTTTGGCTGCTGGGAAAGGTGGCCGCACTGAACCTAGGGATAAGAAACTTCACATTAGTCTTTTGTTTAAAAGCAAGTTTTGATACAAAAAATTAGGTCATTATTGCAAACGTGACACTGAAAACGAAGAGAATTATCTAAGCTTGGTTATATTATTGAATAAAGGTTTCAGATCAAAAGGCAAAATGAAACAAAAGCATGGGAAATAAATATACAAAACAATTCATGCAAAAAAAACAAGAATGGAAATGGGAAATGGAAGATGTAGCCACAGAGATCAAAGACAAGATGGAAAGCAAAATAACCCCTCGAGGTCTGCCGCTTCTACGTCGGGAGAAAAGTGAAAGTGAAAATAAGGAAGGAGCAAACAGAAAAAAAATATGAAGTGAAGAGCACTGGTGATAGTCCACTTGGGATTTCTTTTCTAATTATCCTGTCCAACAAACCTTTTGAAGAAACGGGAAGATGAAACGGGGCACCTCACTCCTACCCCCAGCCTGCCTTCCAATCATGTAGAGCAAACATGAAACGAGAGGTCGAAGGGCGCCTCAGCTCTCCAAATTTCGAGCATAAGGTCACAATTTGTCCTGTTTGACACAAAATCAAGTGCAGGTTGTCGGTGCCAAATGAATCTTTGTTAAAAAGGGCGATTAATAGGTTCACTTCTGAAATTCACGCTGGAACGAATACCAATGACAAGGTAATATTGTGTGAGTGCATTGTAATAAGGTCGTACGTAAGTTTTAAGTAGATCGGACAAAGTCTGATACAGAGATAATATCCACGTAATTGGTATGTGTAAACTCCTCCGTCACTGACTAATAAACTAACGAAAAATACTGTAGTTCATAGTTTGCTTGCTATAGATATCTGATACTGTAAAAATGTATGCATTTAGAAACATTGACTTCTTCATGAACTTGTTTAGCCTAATGACACACTCCTTTCAAAATAATAGTGATCTGATACCAATTGTTTCCTCAAAAATGGTTACCAAAAGATTTCTTTTTGACTCACTGCAAGAATTATTAATAAAAATAAGCTTCGGTCTCAGCAGTTAAGAGGAAATTATGTTTAGGCAGATTTAACTGAATTAATTTCATGTATTAGTTCTTCAACTGTCTTTGTCTGTTCCGGTGTTAAGTGCTTTTTCACATGTAATTCTTATCTTATCGTTTTCGACAATACGGTCCTTCTCCGCCAAAACTTCCCCACCCCCCCCCCCCCCCAACCCCCAGTTTTTATCAAAATCTCAATCTAATGCATTCTATCCCCACAGAACTCCAGTGCCAGTCCCCTAGCCTCCCGCCCTCACTTGTGGCCCTGGTTTTATATTTGCTAAGCTTTGACTTGTTTAAAATCTGCGTCCCATTCAACGATGGATATTGCGTCTACTCTTTAGTACCGATAACCTCTTAACTTTTTAAAAAGCGTCGCTACCATAAACAATCTGGACTTCGCTCCTTGTTTCTATTAAATTAAAGACTCGACATTACCGCTTTTCTTTCTATTCGGTTTCATTTCCGGAGAGAGAGAGAGAGAGAGAGAGAGAGAGAGAGAGAGCGCCAATCGGGAGCCGGGGCGGCCATTTCTGCTGGATCATTAGCCCCTGTGAATGGTTGCTAAAGAGAGACAACCACTCACTTTCCAGAATTCTTTCCAGGCCCCTCGTCCCGAACTTCTCCGGAGATGTTTCCAGTGCCTGGGATTTGAGGGGAAGGATGGTTGGGTACTAAGGCACTGCTTTGGAGGGAGGGAGGAAGGGAGGGAGGGCGCTGAGGATCCCCGAGAAGGAGGGAGGATAGTCAGTCTATAGGAGTCTATTCAGTGCTAGCCACTAAGGCTTCTCGGCCCCAGCAGTCTTTTTCAAACTAAACGATCTGGCGGCAAAGGCAAACCTTTCAGGGGACGAAAGGCTTAGGCCGACCCTCCAGGCGACACGCTGCTCTCGGCCGTCTGATCCCAGACGCTAAGGGCGGGAATCTCCATCTCAGACTCCTTCCTAATGGCCTTAAGGTCGTGGTCAGCGGAGAAGACGGATGAACTAAGATGGAGTTTTCACTTAATGACCGAAAATCGAGTCGTGTGGAGTCTGAGATACACAGATCGGATCCATTAGCCAGATGAAAGGGCTGAAAGGAGAGACATGGGTGGTTGGTGGTTGGGGGGGATGGGTGGGGGTGGGGTGTCTGGGACTAAGACATTGGAAGAGGAGGAGAGGAGGACTCTCGCACCCTTCAGATCTGCCCCGTCCTTCCTACTCCCTCCCTCCCTTCAAACAGTCTGCTTTCCCTGTTCGCCGGTTGCTGACTGATTCACGCCATTCCAAAGTAAATACCGTCAAGGGGTAGTCTTGATATGCCTAACTTAATAAACAATATGAGATTGAATATAACTGATTTCGAAATTAATAATCGTTAGCTTAAAATCACGGACTTTACCGGGCAAGATAACTTTCGGAATTATACTGTAATAAATAACAGGGTTCGTAATACGAAAGTGTACGATTACAAAAGAAGTCAAGAGCATTTGAATAACGAATACCGAATTATAAGGAAAGTTCATTTGATTGCTGTTATATTCATGGGTTATTCTAGCACTGAACCTTAACCTAATTCGGCCACTCTTACCATGAAAAGTCTACAGCTCAGCCACAAAACCTCTTTGTATCCATTTGGTGGAATATTGTGTGTGTATATAATATATATATATATGTGTGTGTATAGATATATATATATATATATATATATATATATATATATATTTGTTTGTTATTAAAATCATAATTTTTTTGTAATCAATGTAATCACCGAGTTAGGCTGCTAAAAATCTTCCTTGGCACTCAAAAGTTGCGAGCGTGGCAATATTGGGACATTATCCACATTTCGACGAATAAGTCTTAAAGTTTATTATCACCAATATTATCATTTCATTTGTTTTAAGGGGTCCACAATAATAAAAAAAAAAAATGTTGAGAGTTCGTGTATAATTTTAAAACCCTTTACAAAAAGCTTTCGAACCCTTCCCTGGGTTCATCCTCAGTCCAAATGAACGAGCTAACGACCGGTGTCAACAATCTTCAGTGACTTGTTTGTTTATTTTTAAATTCGCCTCCGTCCATGGTGTGCCTAATTGTTCATTTGGACTGAAGATGAACCCAGGGAAGGGTTCAAAAGCTTTTGTAAAGGGTTTTAAAATTATACACGAACTCCTAACATTTTTCATTATTGTGGACCCCTTAGAACATTATATATACTCTGGCGCTAGAGAGTTTTTCCCAATTAATTTTTAACATTATTATAACAAATAGTTTTCCTTCTAGCCACATATTTAAATGAAACAGGCAAGAAAGAAAAAGAACAGAGAATAATATGACACCAAAAAAAGTAAATAGGAAGAATTTGACTAGAAGAGCAAATGGATATACGAAAAAGAACACGATGAAGGCAAAAATCTTGTCAGTTAAATATAATAGAAGAGACCTCAGCCACAGTTCTTCGGTAAAAGGAACTAATGGTTCCTGATAACGAGTGGTTGAACACCTTGACATCACCCCCAGAAGTAGATGCGGTCGCCCTGTCATATGAATAATTCATCAAATCAAGAGACGCGAGTCACAATAAGAGGTATAGTTTTAAGTTTTCTAAGAAAAAAAAAAAATCAAGGATGTGGATGATGTTCAAGGAATTGTTGGATTACCAGTTTAATTCGTCTACGGTAATAAAATCCGAGTGGATCTTGTTTGCCCTCCCCCGGGTGACAGTAAGGGAGGCGTGACACATCTCCCCTCCTCCAGCAAACCTGTTTGTCAGCCCCTGGGAGGGGACGGGGTTGGTATGTGATCGGGAGGGTAGGGGAGACATCATCGTCGGGTTCCAGCGCGCGTAGCGCGCGCCAACTAGCTCGTAATAAATATTATTGAGAAAAGGAAACTATTAACTTTTCGGACATTTAGTATATGAGATGAGATACTGCTACGTTGCTGAATGTCTTCCCGATAGGAGAACGTTATGCGAACCGAGCAATTTTAGAGCCGCTGGCCAGATCATTTTTATAACGGCTTTCCATCGTCTGTTTATAAGGTAGGGATAATAGATGCACTTCATGAGGAAATAGTTAATCTTGTGTTGTTCCATCGGAGGTATTCCAGTTTATTATTATTATTTTGTTCTGCTTGATTCATGGTAAAATTTCAGTGTTGACATTCTTATCTCATTGAAATGACTGTTTATCCTTTTAAATCGCTCTCCATGATTCCGAAGATAATCAAATTTCTGAATTTCGAGTTCTTTCTCTGCGGGCGCTATTGTACTTCGTTGAATGTCAGAGGTAACCAAGCCCTGATGACAAACCTTGTAAATCTTTGTTTGGTGATCACTTTAAAGAATTCTTCATTCCTTTTCCACCTTCGTGAGCTCAGTGTCTAATCATTACTCCTTTAGACATACTACATATAGGCCAATCTACGCTCTTCAAAAGTGCTTGAAGAATCGGAGTTGCTATTAATTAGCATGATATGAAATTTGATATAATAATTAAATGAACTCGGCACAAAAAGTATGACAAACGGGCTAACAAAATCTGATTCTTCTCCCACTAATTCTTAGTATGGACTACGCTGCTACCTTAGACCACCAGACAGACAATAGTAACGTAAATTACTGTAGAGGCCATCGGACGGAAAGCGGGTAAAAAGAAAAACGTGATTTTTAGGTCCTAACAAGGAATATGCATTCTGTTCACGACATGGAATATACTTCTTGTTATCGACCTTTTAATACAGGGGTTTCAGCCTTTTTTTTCACCATGTATCCTTTCGGGCATTTTTAATGCCAGTCATGTACCCCTTCACTTCGTATAAAGAAAGGAAAACAATGTCATAAAGAACTTCCATTGTGTACATTTGCAAGTACTGTGATGAAGGGATGTAAGTGTATAACACTCCTGACATAACTAATAATATTGTAAACACAAAGAATTCCATGAAAAATAAAGAAATTTTTACTAAAATTATTCACCTGTTTCCATGCAGTGAATTTTCAAGGTTATGGGACTGAGCTGCAAAAACAAAATGCTTTATTATAACCTCAGCTGCAAAGGGAGTTAATGAGATTGCTGAAATTGTTTTTCATCAATTAGACTAGTGAGCCGAGGAGCAGCTTTTGCTAAAGCACATAGAAGGCCGTCTTCCACATTCATTCGAAACCTTAGTTTTGATTTTATGACAAGTAAATTGGAAAACCCATTTTCACATATGATTTGGATATTTTATAGCACAACCTGACTAAAGACTTTTTCTCAAATAGATCACAAGCACTGGAGCCATTCATATGTTCAATAAACTCTTCCTTAATAGCATCATTAATAGAAGCAACATCTGTATGGAAAGGGTCTCTCATTAGCTTTAAGTTCCCTTCAGACACATCATGAAAGTATCTGCCTATTTCATTTTGCAGTGAGGAAAGGCAATCCACTCTTATAAGCTCACCATCTGAACTACAGTAGAGGTGTCCTGTCTACCAGCAAGTGGGTGGCCAGGCCCCTAACCCGTGGCGAGCGCGTTTCCCAGGTTGAAAACCCCTGTTTTAATAGTACTAAAAATAATGTTGAATTTTGATATCGTCGTGACCAGGATAAGTAACAGAAGAACTGAAAACTGTATCCTCCGTCTAAATAAATACTATCCATCACTTATCAGATAACAGAAATAGTAGATGAACGATAGCCATAACATCTTTAAGATTATGATGCTCATTTTCATTTCCTAAAAAGTCCATGTGATGAAGAAATATATAAGACATCTTAAAAGTAAAAGAAAGGCTTTTCTTGTTACTGAAATATTAAACAGAATTCCCCTTTTTTTATCGAAGAAACGTTCATTTTATTTTGTTTATTTCATAATTCTAAGAAAGTGATCTTATTAATCAGTGTTTTTATCTGATTTTTCTTCTATATTAACAAAAAATAGGGCATTTTTTTGTTCTTGTCCTCAATTGCTTAGAAGAAGAGTTTTGAATCATGAAGGACTAATCTAAATTTATCGCTCTGGGTGATAATATACAGTCACGTGAAATTCTCAAATATCTTTGTGCAAAATTATATCGCTCCATTTGAGGGTGCGAGTCCTGAATGACCAAGTCTGAAAATCTTTTATGTATGCAGGATCAATATCGGTTATCTTATAAGTCAAGGAGTTCAATAAAAAAAAATATAGAAGAAACCAAGGCGTTGATTCAGTCCCGAGGATGTTTCAGAGTTGTATTTTTACAATAATTACCTCAGGATGAGTTCCTTCTAAATTGCAATGAAATAAGAAAATAGATATATCTTCGGGTTTAACTGAAAAGAAAAAATCGAGTTTTCTGTACAGCGTATAATGCTGAATGGAACTCTCAGCCACAGGCCCATGAGACTCTCAGCCATGGCCCATGAAACTCTCAGCTGCGGCCCATGAAACTTCCAGCCACGGCCCGGTAGTGGCCTGTGTGGTTGGTAACGTTAACAGTGCCAGACGCACGGTCATAGCTAAAGTTAGCCTTAAATAATATAGAAATCACGGAGGCTAGAGGGTTGCAATTTGGTATGTTTGATGATTGGAGAGTGGATGATCCACAGACCAATTTGCAGCCCTCTAGCCTCAGCCGTTTTTAAGATCTAAGGGCGGACAGAAAAGTGCGGACGGACAGACAGGTAGCCATCTCAGTATTTTTCTTTTTCAGAAAACTGAAAACTATTAACCCATGATCTCTTTTTCCACAAGTGCTGATCTGTTGAGAAGTCTAGATTCTCTTCTAAAGAAGTCGCATATTCTCTCGCAAATTTTAGTCAATTTAGTAACATCATAGTACGGTTAATTAAGTCCTGATCAGGGCGAAGGTCTGCTTTGGTTAAAAACAATAAATCATCACTTTTGATGGCAAAGATTTCATAATGATAAACAGCGTAAGTCAGGGCAATCATGAAATCACGTTTTCCATTTGCAACTGAAGCTTAAAGCTATACATTTCACTAAATTATGAGAAATATTCGTACTATAAAAATAGAATAGAGAAATTAGCTTGGAATCAAAATAACTTGAACCCGAGAGTGGGTGTTTTTACTCTAATTATCATTGTGAAGATCGATTAAAAGCATCTTTCAACACTTCCAAAAATCACCTTTATGGTATCTTTAAGCTGAATTCTGAAATTGAACAAAACGTCCGTGAAAATATTAGTCTTTAATAACTACTTTGTTCTGCAAGCATTTAGCAGAAAATGACTCGCCTGTTAAATCTATTGTTCATAATATGAGAAATTGTATTTTACACCTTAACTTTTATGTAGGAATGGAATGATAATGAATATGTCCTTCCTGCGACGTAAGGGAGAATAGCACGTGACAAAATCAAGCAGGCTTTGAGGGCTCCAGAAAGCCCAGAGGAGAAAAGGTCTGTGGATATGAAGCCCAGGAAAGACACGAGTGGCGGAACGACAGAGCAGCTTTGCATCTCATGGTGTCAGAGGTGCTGGTGATGGTGATGCAACAGTGCTTGATGTACTGCAGAAACGGCAATTCTCTGTCTGTTGAGGAGTAAGTGGAACACCATATACAAGGAACTTACGTAGGAGATTTCCGGGTCATTTCCATAAAAGTCTATATTATTAATTATTATTATTATAGCATTATTGTTTTAGTCGATGAAACCTATTCACATAGAACAAGCACACAGGGGCCATTGACTTGAAATTCAAGCTTCCAAAAAATGTAGGTTTCAACCTCCCACCGCAGACCTCACACTGCAGCAGTAACTGGTCAGGATACAGAAACAGTGATTGCTCATAGCCTTGGAGAAGACGTGAACCAGCGACATCTGAGTGGCATTCCATGACACTAGCCACTATACCTGAGGACCATCTAAAAGTTTGCATCTGAGCTGAATGCGGAATCTAAGCACAATACGCAAAACTTTTCT
>NC_061089.1:3828998-3856498 GCF_015104395.2 Macrobrachium nipponense | reverse complement strand
GAACTTAAAGTTTTGTAATCTTATGTTAAAAATTTTTCAACCTGAGTCTAATTTTAATGTTTGCTCTTTTATTTTATAGCTTTGAAAATGGGACTGGTAAGTCTTGAAACGTCAGATGAACGAAATACTTTGAAAGGAATGAGGAACCGTCCCTCCCCCTATGTTTGCCGCTATATATATATATATATATATATTTTATATGTATAAATAATATATATATATTATATATATATATATATAATATATATATATATATATATTATAATATTTATATTATTGTTATCATTATATATCATATATTAAATTAATAATATTAATATATAATATTCTATATATTAAATATAAATAATATATATACATACATATATATATATATAATATATATATATATTATATATATATATATATATATATATTATAATATGTATGTAGTGTGTGTTTCGAAATTACAGTCCCCCTCTTCAGCATAAACTGAAATTGATATGGACAAAAACTAAAATAATTCAGAACAGGTATTTATTAAAGTTTCTCTCTGGGTATTTAATATTTTGTGTGGCCTCCATCTGCCTGTACCACAGCCTGCGTTCTTGATGGGTATGATTTCAGCAAATCGCAAAAAAGCTGAGACTCAAACTCCATTTCTCTGAGCACTTCGGTCACCTCTCTTCGCAAGTCGTCGAGGCTTGGTATACCATCATAGTTCATTGTTTGTGCTTCAACATGATCCTTTAAGATACTACTAATGTTTTCACACACATTAAGGTCAGGGGAGCTACCTGGAAATTCACTTGACGAGAAGAAATCGATACCACTGTTTCGAAGCAGCTCCTGTGTCTGAAGAGCCTTGAAACATGGTGCCTTATCATGCAAAAATGTGACTCTCTTCAACAGATAACACATTTTCAGGATCTTTGAGGAAAGGAAATACTCCACCAGTGAGCACAGTTTCTCTGAAGTATTCGCCATTCCATGCCTGTCCTTTTTCTTTGATGATCCACATTAACCGTTTGGCTGTGATACAGAGAAAAATTCCCAAACATTCAGGAAATCTCACAACTTGGCGATAGTGCATGCCATCGTTGATATCATTCAACTTTGCAGCCCAAATGATGAAATTTTTATGATTTGGTTTCCTGACTGTGTAAATGAAGAATTCATCTGATTCGGCAACATGGAGAAAGTCAGCTTCATCCCAATCTTTAAGAAATGAACCACAAAACCGTGCACGGCCTTCTCTCTGTTGCTGGGTGATGTTGGGCTTGCTGATGACATGAAATGGCTTGATACCAGATTTTATCAACTCACGATATACAACACTATAACTTCTCTTCTTTCCCCTTTTTGTTTCAAGTTCAAGCGCCAATTTACGTAAAGACTTTCTTGGTCTACCCACTGGCTCAGTTATGATGAAAAGGACTTCAGGCCTTCCAATATTCTCACTCTTTTCGCGATGACAGTCATATGGATTTTTGTTCTAGTTTCTTGTAACAAAGGATTCATCTCTTTTAATGTATTTAGCTATCTAACTCCATCACTCAGTCTGAAAATACAAGAAATGTAAAATGAAAAATAGCTTAATAGAAACTTAAGATAATGTACTTGGAGATAGGCCTACAGCAGAAAACTTCATAACTTTCCATTTGTTCTGTGGAAGGGAGGCTCTAATTTCGGAACACCCAGTATATATAATATATATATATATATATATATATATATATATATATATATATATATATATATATATATGAGTATGTATATATATATATATATATATATATATATATATATGTATGTATGTATGTATATAATATATATATATATATATATATATATATATATATATATATATATATATATATATATATATATATATAAATACACACACACGCACGCTTGTTAGTTGATGCATGTGTGTCAGTGACGTTTTCCATTTAGCCATCAAGAGACAAGGATTGATTTCAGCTATTGTATTTTTATTATATTTAAATAAAAAAAAAGAAACTTTCGGCTAATTGATCACACGAGCAACAGAAGTGTTACAGTGCATAATTATGTTGTGTTTATTCAACGGAATGGTGACAGAGCTATATATATATCTCCCTCACACATGCATCTAAAAACACAAACATGAACACATACACAAACGCAGCCTTGATTAGTATACCAGACGCAGAGTACACACAACCAAGGACCGCAGTGCGAGTAGAAAGGACGCAACGTAGGATGCAAAGGTAACAAACAAAAAGAAGAAATGCCTCTTGTAACAGGTGAATCGAACCTTTTGGAAACGATCGGGTGATGGCAGCAAATACCAAAATAGTCTTGACCCAGCGCCGAAGGCAGCAAACAAAACTCCTCATATAACGGGCCGGACGGGGAGACGCAATCGGACTCAAGGAACGAAAAAGAGCGAATGCTGGCAAAACAAACAAATCAATAATTGAACTCTTAAATGGAGGAAAGAACGAGAAGAAGAGCCAGCGGCTCTTCCCAGAGGAATCTGGCCGGCGAGGTGCGGCAGCGGCCGAGACAAACACACGCACACACGATTTTCATAATTAAGCCGCTTTGGGGATGGTTGCAGGAGAAAAAAAGCCACTTACTATTCTGATTCAGGGGAGCCCTATTAAAAGATGAGGAAATGGCTGTTCATTATGCCTCATTAATACGCGCCGCTGAGTATTTATTTTAACTAAGTTTTCTCTCCATCTCTTGAGAAAAGCTTTTTTTATTTTTGTATTTATTTATTTATTTATTTTTGTAAAAGAGTAACAGTAAGAGAGGAAAAGTAACACATTTGCTTTGGCCAGGGACCTTCAGCTCAGTCAGATGATTGAACTTGGTTAAGGAATAAATTATTTTAACTTAGATTTTACATTTCCTACGATTCATGGAGAAAAATTTGTTTTAAGAAATTCTAAAAAAAAAAATATCATCCATTAGAGATACCTGCTTTAAATACTAATTATAGTTTGATAAGAATTTAATTTTGAGATTAAACACATAAAATTTCGTTTTCACCTATAAATGTCAACCATTCTTCATCATAGTGAACATCCGTGTGCATGAAAGTTTAGTCAATTTCCTATTTTTCATTTTTTTTCTCTTTTGTCTCTAGATACGAATCATATTGAAAAGGATGTGCCTTTGCTTGACTAATAATTACGGCCTCTATAAAGTCGAATCTCGATCATCAAATGTTTTTTCTTTTTACCTTTGCTTGTTCTGAAACTTTTGCCATTTTGTTTATGAAAGAAAAGATCATGATACACTAATGTCGGTACCCAGTTACCAGATTTCTAAACCAGTTTGTTATTTTTATGCAAACTGTCCTTATGTTAACAGGAGATCTTGTACAATGATCATGTACACTGTATCAGTTTTCTATAGATGCAATAATACTGATCGTATTCTCTATTTTCAGAGACGAAGAGGTTCGCGCTGTCAGCATGAAACTACCACCCTTCAGATAAAACCCAGAATCAACAAGATTATTCCCTATTAGTTCAACAAAATAAAACCTGTAACAAAGCTTTAAACACACACACACACACACACACACGCGCGCGCGCGCGCAGACACACACACACACTAATAAATAGTACTGCATTATAGTTTAATGACCTTGAGGCATAAGGAGAGATTGAATTGCATCATCCTTTAATGTTCGTTGTCGCTTAGGAGCATCGATTCTAAGGAGTCTGGATTTCATGTCATCTTTGTGGTCAGTGTCAGCAAAATGCACAGAGAATACCGCTGCATTATCAGCGTTTGTGCTATCAGTGCGACAAAAGCAATGAATTAATCCATCGTTGTCTTAAGTTCTTTTGCCCTTGGACAACGAAAGTATAGTAGTATTTCTGATCCTGATGTCTTCCCTCTTGTATTAAAGCACCCATATACTGAACAGTTGTTTAGCATATCTGCAGAATTGAAGTATGCCTAGTGGAAAAAGATCATAATGAAAAGGTGTACGTACACACGAGGGTGACTTGGGTCAGGCTGGGGAACAAGACTGCAAGTCAGTGCATGTAGAGGCGCAGCTGGCGTCATCGCTCATTCCCGCTGCGAGCTCTACCTGCGCGCCGCCGTCTGACCTGTCTGAGTGGGTCCTGATGTGACCAGGAGAGGGAAGACTTCAGGCGTAACAAATGGGAGATGCGCTAAGGCCAAATTTTGATGCTTAAATACCTTCCTGCTCAAACGTATGATGTCCCTGAAAATGTTAAAAGCATGCTTATAACCAAATCTGCCGGCTGAACTTGTAATTTGCCTGAAATAGCCGCATTCAAATAAGACGCTGGTTTCATATTTCTCACAGGGAGGATTATACAAGAACCAAAAATGATTGCAACAGAAACACTACAGAATGCAGACAATGAAAGAGCTCTGAAACTGAATTTAAATTGTTAAGATCAATGATTACAAAGTTTATATTTCTTCATATTATCTGTTGGAATTTATATTTCTGGGGTTGCGTAAAGAATGGAAAATTTTGCAAAACCAAAGTCAGATAGGTTCTGGTGTAACGGAGAGAGAGAGAGAGGAGAGAGAGAGAGAGAGAGAGAGAGAGAGAGAGAGAGAGTTAACATTCAATTTCTATTGTTCTGTTAGTAGGTTCTGTTTCTAAAAATTATGAGCCACACTTGCAAATGAATCTATACTCACGACTCAGCCCCTACAGCGAATAATTGTTTTGTTTATTATTTGGAGACTTGAGTGAGTCAATTGATGGTTGCATCAATCATATCTCATTGTTTTTATTCCATGTTCAAGAGGGGACATAAGAAAAGGTAGGAGCGCGAAGGTATGATAGAAAAGAGAATGAAATAGTGAAATATAATGGCGAAGAAGTAACTGGGCAGCCTTTTTGAAACCGGAGTTACTGCAATCATGAAAACGTAGGTGTGGAAAGAATACCGAAGTCTGGGCGGAGGACGGGGAGATACCCACTAGGGCCAATGAATGAAGAGGTACTTTACACCCGGTCTTTTTAAAGCTGAAGGTTACGTGATTTGATTTAAATGAGCCGATGCATTCATTTGTTTGTGCATCAATATCGTAAGAGACGTTGACAAGTATTTTAAATGAGCACATAATTATTTCTAAAGCTAGTGGTTTCTGTGCTTATGAAACCTAGCTATAAAGAACCAATACATCGCTTGATAGTCTTCACTCACAGAGATACAGAAGGGTTGCAATCTTGCACGTAACGGGTGAGACAGTAACTGACTAAAGGATGTCAGAGTCGCCTTGTCGCTAAGAAAGTGAAGCGTCACTGACACTACTAGTTATCTTTGGATCAGCCCCGTAGAAGGGAGAAGCAATTAATAATAGAACTAAAGATATGAAAGCATCCGTGAAAAGTACGGATTATACGATATCAATAATATATATAACATGTTTCTTCGGTTGATGTACTGGATGCACGTATGGCCAACTACCGAGCCAGTAGCTTATGCTGCTGAGGGCGGATGCCAATAGTGTTGATTCCGCCAAACATGTCTGTGTATGACAGGTGGTTTACGAACAATAGGCCCCACATTTAACTCTCGCATAAGACAAGCAACATGATGTACTAGATGTATTATATGCAAGTATATGCATAACTGCCAGGCAGGTAACGATAATAATGATATTAGAAAGAAAAAAAGAAATGATGATAAATTAGGATTTTTGCCCGAGTAATTTCATGATTGAATAGGGCTCCAGCCATATGGCCAGCAAAAGTCAACAATATCAATGGATTCTTAAACCAAGGATAACTTCAGTTGACAACTAACATTTTTCTGGCCGTTCATTCCATATTCATGGCAATATCGTATTCGGAATTCCGATGTCTCCCTCACCCGAGTATGAGAATGACGCCATCCGCAAAACTAGTCATTTGCTGGCAAGTAGCTGTGAGTAAACACTGCAAGTCATACAGATATTGCAGGAAGACTTCTTTCAGGAAAATTGAGTGTTGGGAAGTATGAATGTTATCTGGCGGTGCAGTACATTGGCCATAGTCAACGGTCTTCGACAGGATGTTACGTTTTCTACACGACTCACTTTTCTTGTTTACCCACAAATTTTGAATTTTCATTGACATATTTCAAGGCGGCCACAAACCAAGGACTACTCCATCCCAATCTGCTGACGATCTGACTCCGTATCTAGACCCGGCAGGGTACAGATCACAGTAGCGGTTTGATACTTCCTCTGGGCCAAGAATCATACACTTTAAAAATCAGTAGATTCTGTCGTGAGATCTGCCGATTTGAGCTTCTAAGTAAAGATTAGATGTCCTGTTTTTACCGTCACTTAACCAAAGACGCCATTTTTGTCTTCTAATGTTTTCTGGCCATTAGTAACAATTAATAGATTAGTGTTCATTTGACTATATTCCATATTTTTCCTTATTGTCAGTATTTCCATTGTCCTCCGTTTTCGCGAAAGAAATTAACTTCTGCCTCCTCTTTCCATATCCGCTTTTCCAGACCCCTTCTGTCTGCGCAGGCTAACATTTACCGCCGGATCCACTTTCGATGATGTCCTCCTATTCACGGAATGCGCGAAAACTTATATTTCCTCTCTATTTTTTCTTTGCCCTAGCCTGCCCCACCAAATCCAGCTCTTGTTCTACTTACTCTCCCATTATCCCTCATTTTTCTCTTTACATTCCGTTTCCTCCATCCCCTCTTTCCCTCCCTACGTTCAACAACCAATCGCGGTCTTGCTAGTTAAAGCTAATGTGTTTGGCCGACATTCCATTACGTGCGCTGTCTCTTCCCTTAGTGCCCATGAATCCACACACACAAGCCCTCTTCTCCTTTGTCTCCTGGCCTTCTATTTGTTTAAGTTCACAAGGTCAGATACATACGCGAGGCACGTGCTATATTGGACGTTGGTATATAATTATATATTATATATTATATATATTATAATATTATAGAATAATATATATATATTATATATGTGTGTGTGTATAATTGAGTATATGTATAACATATATACATATACATAGGCATAAATATATATAACATGTATACATACATAAATACCATAATATATATAATATATATATATATATATATATATATACATATATAATTATCACATCACCGTGATTCATATAAATTATTCGAGCTACAAATGTCCTTTAATATCTAATTCGCTCTACCTCGGAATTAATATATTTTCATATATGTGACCGAAAGGAAATTTTTAGTTGATAATAATTTCGTCCTTTCGTGGGTTCGAACCACCGCCCAGCCGGCAGAGAAGAAATCAGGATCGAACTAATGTCTTGCAATTAAAAGACAAGACCGCTGTCAACGAAGCCACACAAGTCATAAGACTTGTGTGGAATTGGTTGGCAGCGGTCTTGTCTTTCAATTGAAATACTTGGGTTTGATCCTAATGTGAGTCAGCAATTATTTTCTGTTCCACACGTGATTGTGTGCTGATTATTTCTATCATATTCACTCAGAAAGGATCATTCAAATGAAATGCTGTCAATGGGTCACTGCTGAGTCGGGAAGCTGGGGGAAACACGCTGGTATGCGAGGCAGTTAGCCTGGCCAGGTAAAGCCTTATAGGTACAGTGGTCCCAACTTCTATATTACTTGTGTGGCTTAGTTAGCAGTGGCCTTGTCTTTCAAATGAAAAACCTGGGTTCGATCCTGGTGTAAGTGAGAAATTTATTTTTATTCCAGTCATGATTGTGTATATATATATATAGTATATATATATATATATATATATATATATATATATATATATATTTATATATAAAAATTAAAGGCATTTGTAGCTTAATGCATTTATATGAATCACGGTGATGTGATAAAACTCACACACAGATATATATATATATATATATATATATATATATATATATATATATATATATATATATATATATAGCCTTATAGGTACAGTGCTCCCAACTTCTATATTACTTGTGTGGCTTAGTTGGCAGTGGCCTTGTCTTTCAAATGAAAAACCTGGGTTCGATCCTGGTGTAAGTGAGAAATTTATTTTTATTCCACTCATGATTGTGTTATATATATATATATATATATATATCTATATAAAATATATATATATATATATATATATATATATATATATATAATATATAATATATATATATATTTATATATATAAAAATTAAAGGGCATTTGTAGCTTAATGCATTTATATGCATCACGGTGATGTGATAACTCCCACACACAGATATCTATATATATATAATATATATATATAATATATATAGGTATATATATATATATATATATTATATATATATATATATAGGTATATATATATAGATATTTATATATTATAGATATCGGTTATATATATATATATGTATATTTATACTATATATATATATATTATATATATATATATATATATTATATATTACATATATGTATATATATATGTTATATATATATATATATATATATGTTAATATATAATAGGTAGATATATACACATATATATATATATCTATATATAATATCTATATACTATCATATATATATATATCCTATATATATATATATCATATATAATATATATATTATTATATATATGTGTGTGTGTGTATATATCTATATATATTAATTATTATATATAATAGTAATATATAATATTATATATATATATAATAAAATATATATATATATTATATAATAATATATATAATTATTATATATTATATATATATTACTAATTCATTATATTATATATATATATATATTTATATAATATAACATTATATATATATATATATATATATATATATATATTATTATATTATAATACCTTATATATATATGTATATATTATTATATATAATATATATATATATAATATATATAATTATTATAATTTATATATATATATAATTATAATATTATAAATTTATTTATATATAATATAAATATCTAATATTATATTATTATATATTATATATATTATATATAATATATATACCATTATATAGGAATCTAATAAAGCCCGAATCCAAGGAAAACTTGATAGTCAGAAAATCCCAAGCGGCTTTTTCGTCTTTTCTAAAAGGACATTAGGTCAACGGAGCTAATGAAATACAATTTGGGAGAGAAAATGGTTTTCTCAAGGTACACCAACAATGATCAAGTAAAAAATACCAGATGGTTTAAATTTGTCAAAAAAGGGGTAAAAAATTAAAAGCAGATGATACCAGGATTTATCGGATATTCACCACGGTCACAAACCATAAACAGATTTGAACCCTAATCCGAAAGTACTAAAGTATCTTTTACAAGTCCCAAAAACATGTAAAAATCTGAATCTTATTTTAATTTTGTTGCTTATATTTTGATCTACAAAACTTTTTTCATTATGAAAGCATCAAGTTTAAAGAAACCAAGACTTAAATTAAATTTAGGAAACATTTCTATTTATTGACTTGATGAAAACCAAGATTCCAATGATATTCCTTTTAAACTGGTGTCATTTACATGGGATTAAGGGCTATTGCTTTGACTCCTAGTTTAATAGGATGATTCTTAAATCTTCTCATATGTACGAACTAATGCATTCGATATTTGCCCAGTTTCTCACAAGGGAATATTGGATTGCTTGGCTTGACGACGTTGTGAAAGAAGATTTTTACCGGTCTGTTCCGTCAATAGGACTTTATCAACAAAACTTTTTTGCAAGGAAATTTCATATTATTGCAGCCTGAAGGATCTTTAGAAAGAATTTTTTTGATTACCTTAAAACTCCTTGACATTAAACCTTACTGAAAAACAACATTTATGTTAGAAAAGCTTTAACAAAATTTCTAGGAATATCTAAAAAACCTTTCATCATAGGGGTATTAATTTTAGGGATGTTATGGCTTACAAATTAAACAAGTTTGTCATTAGTTGAATAAAATGTTTTTTTCTTAGCTCTTTTCCCATGCCACATTCTACAAAAGTCCTTTGGGTATTTAAAGTTTCAATTGCAAATATCATACAAAACCAGTTTAATTTTCAGCGTCCAAATAAACTCTTGGGCTTACAGGACACGTAAAGCCCCTTAGGAAACATCCCAAGAAAAAAACCAGAGAATTTTACAACCAGTTTAGATGGTGATTGGAGGGTCAAGTAATTGAACAAAAGGGAGGGCAATGTTAGTTTGATTTTTCGAAAAGACTGGAAAATGGTGAAAATTTTTTATTCAGTTTTATAGGACCAGTTACGTCAAGAAAAATTTCAAATTACAATTTCTTTTTCCTTCCTCACAGGAAAATTATTGAGATTATTAAGGAATTCCTTGCGGAGATTTTTGCGTGAACCTGGCCAAATTACAGAAAAATATCATTCCACATACCTAAACCAATAACTTTTTGAACGGCAAAATTGGGGGCAAAATTTTGGTAAGGAGTTTTGGTCTCAAAAAAACAAATTCCATGTAAAATAGTTGCTAAAGGACAGGAGATTTAAGGGATTTAACTCATAGCCGATGCCAAAACTTTGTACCAAAAAAGTCCCCATTAAAAGCAAAAATTTACTATCTTTGATTACCACAACCGTTATTGAGGGACCTTAATTGAGGTTTTAGCATACAACTTCAAGGGAATGTCATGACGTTCTTAATTCATCTTTCAAATATTCAAGTAAAGTCAATCTACAGGCACCTATTTTGTAAATTAAAGGGGCAAACATTCCAAACAAAACTAACCATATTTAAAATCAAAAAGTTTCAAATTTAAAACTTATTCCAATTTGGTTTTATTAAAATCAAAAGTTGTTTTTAACAAAAATTTCGTGGTTAGGAAATGTTTTCCTACCAAAGGGAGTCTAAGAATTTTTACAAGCCTATTTAGATAAATTATACGACGGAGAGGTTTTATGGTCTTGGACTAAACAAAACATACCATATTTAAGGTAGCGGAGGCGGGGCAAATTTGCGGTTTTGTAAAAAGCGCTTTTAATTTAAAATGGTCCAAGCCCTTTCCTGAGGTATGGATGCATTTTTAATTAAACAAATTAAATCCAATTTTTTGAAGGGCTTGACAATTTGAATTTACTCAGGACCCTAGCTATCAATTTAGGCCTTTTATTTTTAAGTTACATTACTTAACAATTCCTGTTTCATCCAGACCAAAAGTTGGAAAGCTATGGGAGTCAAAGCTGACCAATACAAGTTAAGACAATGCTTTTATTTCCATTAAAAAGGCTTTCTTGGGGTTTAATATGTCTGTTCGTTATTTATTTTTCTTATTAAATAGAAATTAATTAAAAAACTTAGTTTCACATGCATTAGTTAGGATCCTACTGCCCATTAAGCATATATGTAGCTGAAAGGAATAGGAAATAGTTGAAGGTGAACTTTGTCGTTGTTTAAGTCTATGTTTCAGATATTTTTTTCAATAAAAAACCTTTACTGCCTGTTAATTCAAGGGCTTGTTCTTTTGACAGGCTGCAAACAACAAATCCTACAGAGTGTAGCACGAGTTTATGCTAATATTTTGGGGAATGAAAGAAAAAGTAATTTGAGTAGAAAATATCTACACACATAGGCATTTTAAGGCTTTATTTGTCAGTGATTGACATTTTAAAGTAACCGTTACCATTAGTGCTATTTTCACCTGATGGACTTAGTAGTGAGAAGTCAGAGTAGTCTGAGATGTGAGGCAGTGGTGCCATATAGGAGGAGGATAGAAGGATTAGGCCGATGCGAATAAAGTATCTCCCAATGAAATGTATTATTTAGGTTCCGAAGAAAAAAAAATGCATACATCATTGAATCAGTTTCCCTTCCTAGCAATGGTATTCACAGGACACCAATGAAAAAAAAATTAAGCCTAACTGAATCTCCCTCCATCAAAGGTAGACTTGCTTATTCACTAGACACATATTAGAGATCTCAAGTGTATTTTTTTTAAATCTCTCTCTCTCCATCTAAAGTAATTCATCAGACACCAGTCCGAGGCGTCCGAAGCGGCTCCTGAGGGATGTGAACCATGTCCGGAGCTCATTGCCAGTCACTGGTGGCCTAAGTGATTTGCCCTTGTCATCAAAGGCCTTCCACACCTTGGCTTTGTCCTTGTAGTCAGCCATCCCCTTGTTGTATATGAAGTGGGCCTCGTGCTCGAGCCACTCACCCACCAGCCTCTCATTTTTGTCCGACTGGATGACACAGAGGTTCATCTTATGGCCCGGTCTCGATCAAGGGAACATTCTGTCCGTCATCAGTGGGGTAGCTTCATGGAGTTTCCGTGTCACTGTCATCACTCTGTATCTCATCCAACTCCGACTCCTGTGGGTGGAGGATGACATTTCCCTCGTCCTGACGGTCTGCAGGAGTGGCTGTAGGAGTCTTCTCCAGGCCGAAAGAAGGTCCTACAAGAAGATGTGACGTTGATCGTCGCTTCCTTGGTTGTTTTGTGAGGTTCGGCATCTTGAAGGGCATTGTGGAGAGTACTTGCTGGTCTCGGAGACGGAAACACAACAGCTGACCTGAGGGTTTGTTGTTGAAGATTAAGCCAGCCTTGTACTGGTACGGGCTCTTGCTCCTAGAGCAGCCCGTAACAGGTCTGAGGGCGCTGACCTGACCTTTTATACCACGCTACAGCGTTGCCACGTCGTACGGGGTTGTAAATGTGCGAATCGGTTTCCCCGTAGGCTACAGTGCAATTAGGAGGCCCACGTGCTTCGCGGCGGGAAGATAACTGCGGCGGCAAACAATGCTGGCGACCACAGCGCCTACCCCGCTGTAGTCACTGTGGGTCCCACATGCAATGCCTGGAGCTACGTCAGGTGACATTTGGCGTGACCACCCACGACTTGTTTTGAACATTTCAAAACTGGAGTGGGTTACGGTGCTCCAATGGGCGGAGCTTAGCGCCCGGACGACCCGTCACAGTAAGTCCATAAGCTATTGCCAACTATCAATTTCCGCTCATGCATGGGCGTGCGTGCGGTGATACGTGAATGTGTGACCTTAACATAAAAGGCCGCTGCAGAGGAAGGTCCAGTGCGGGATGCTCTAGGACCAAGAACCTGTGCCAGCACAAGGCTTGCTTAATCTTCAATAACAACGTAGGTCCAGTTACGGGCTGCTCGGTGAGCAAGAGCCCGTGCTGACACAAGGTTAGCTTAATAAAAAGCAACGAAGGTCCGGTCCGGCCTTAGATGTACGACAGCCGCCCTTGCTAACGCACGGAACACCTGGGCATACGCCCCCGCCATCCCCAACCCCCAAACCCCATTCGTGTTTCTCTCTATTGAAATGTTCAAGTTGGAAGCCATATGGTCCATAGCGTTCCCTCTTCCTGGTGCCGCTCTTGGAAGAAGTCGCTCCAAGTCTACTAAGGTATTGTGTGAAAGTAATGGTTTCCATGCAGTCAGTCTTCATCATTTCTCCAACTATATTCATTTGCGTTCCCTGTGCACTACTTATTGCTTCCCCATTGTCCCAGCCAAGGTATTATTCTATATACCTTGGTCCCAGCATCGTGCTCAACCACTGTGATAGCGTAACGCATCCCCCATTGTCATTTACGATGCTGTAAATGTTTCCCTTGTCCTTGCTCCCAGTAATAGCAATCATCTTGAGATATTCCCATTGTGAGTAGCTTTTGCTACCGTGATTTATCGGAAAGTAACATTACTGTTGAGTCATGCTGTGCTCCCTTAATTAATCCGTAACGTAACAGTCCCTTTTGTGTAAGCACTCAGTAATTCTGTATCCCTGTGAGTGAACTGTAACGTAATATAGTAAGAAAGGGATCGTGTTTAGTACTTTGGGAAAGTTTACCTCGGTCGCCGATCATGTGCCCGTTGTAATTGTATTGATCTTGTGATGCAATCCATTCCAGATGTGCCTTTTGTACCTCGCTGTGGAATTTGGACGCCTAGAACGTGTAAACTCGGGGACCATTATTCATCCTCGTGCTCAAGTCTTATTCACATGTCCGGTCCAGCCAGGCCACGTTTTAGTTGATCTACAATCAGCCTTGCTTAATTACTTATCAATTATGGACCATAAGAGTCCCTGTCACACTTTAGGTGTTATTTAAGTTAATCACGCAATTTGTTATGTAAATATACTTAATTTTAAACTAACCCCTTAGAGTTTACATTGGTTTTCTTTTACTCTATAGTCAGCCCTCAGCCATAAGATCATTTTTTTTTATGTAAATTACGGTTCCTTTTGAAATCCTGTATCAGGGTCAGGTTAGCCTTCAACTGTTAGTTAAGGTTAGGAACAGAACTTAAGTTATATAAATAAGATTATATGGAACCTTGTGGTTACGTGACAACCAAGCCCCCCACATTGAAATCAAAGCTGGGAAATAAGTACGCTCTTGGTAGGTAGCTGAATGTATGGGATCGTAGCGAGTTCGGACAAAGGAAAGGAGTCAGCATCCTCATCTCAGAAGACTTGAAGGGAACCACTGTTTGCCGAAATGATGCAAGATTATTAAAATCTATATGATAACGAATCATCATCGCAGTTATGATAATTTTTATCTTACTTTTCGTTATATACTTGATATTCTGAGATCAGTTTTTGATCTGGGAATGTCAGGAAATGGTTTTGCTCCTAAAATCTCTAAGAAATTTTCTTCAAGATATTTTTTCTACTCTGGCAAAGAAAGTCTTTTTAAAGCTCTTCCCCCAACCCCCACCCCCCCCTCTCTCTCTCTCTCTCTCTCTCTCTCTCTCTCTCTTTTCCGAGGAGGGTTGATGGCAAGCGCAGCTAAGTGCATTGAGGTCATTTTCTGAGATAACTGTTCCCTTTTATGTTCCTTATGGCGGTTTTATCTTACGGGTTGACCATCTCCGCTTGATCTTTATTAAGGCTCTTTGTCTGGATTTCTTTCTCCAGCATCTTTTCTTTTTTTACTCCTTTAACCCTTTTCATTAGGGAGATAAGAGTTTCGGAGAGAGCACGTGGAAAAAAAGAAATGTTTTAAGGGTAAAGCAAAGCTTGCAATAGATATCTGTTGTTAGTGAGATGGTGTGAACCGCTCAAACCGTTGAATATTAGAAGAGAAATACTACAAGAAAAAAAGATTTTTTGAAATGCAAAAACTAAACGACACATCAAAATGTAGTTGTTACCTGGTGACTGTTGTTCTGAAAAGTCTAATACCATTAAGGAGAGATAAACAAAGCGTAAATCTCAAGTCTCGTTATAGCATAGAAGTTGAAATAAAAATAAAATCTTTGACTGAAATATTATTTGTCTAACATTTCTGAGACAACCTGAGGTTATGCAACTTATCAAAATGTATTTATTATTTTATTCAAGCGGTTAGTTTAGCTATGGTCGTCCCCGAACTTTATGGCGAACATTAAAAGATTATGTTACGGAATAATCGCTATGACGCTGAAGTTAATCAAAGGTTCGAATTCGTTTTATATGTAGCCTGAAAGTTGTTTTAACGAGGAGAACAACAGTTTTACTGTAAACCTTTTTAACCGTAAAGTAGAACCTTATGAAATGATAAGAAATTTCAGGAAATGTTTGTTCTTACAGCTATAAAAGAAAATTGATGCTCCAGGCATGATGGAGTCCAGAGTGAGAACTACAACCTATTGAAAATATTATATATAGCTATATGTACTTATTTCATCCAACATGGTGCCGCCCGAGATAACTGAATGACAACTGATGAACCCCCCTCCCCCCCCCCCCCTCTCTCTCTCTCTCTCTCTCTCTCTCTCTCTCTCTCTCTCTCCTGTTAAGAGAGTTCCTTACTGGACGAGTGGGTTGCGTACTCGACTATCAATCTGGTAGCCTGAGTTCGATTCCCGCGGCCACCAGGAAGGAATCAGAGGGATTTATTTCTGGTGATTAGAAATTCATTTCTCGATATAATATGGATTGGATCCCACAATAAGCTGTAGGTCTCATTGCTAAGAAACCAATTGGTTCCTAGCCATGTAAAAAAAAATCTAATCCTTTGGGTCAGCCCTAGGAGAGCTGTTAATCAGCTCAGTGTTCTGGTAAAACTAAGATATACTTTTTCCTCCTCTTGTTATAGTTGCTTCAATTACATTACCCAGCATTTTTGGCATTTTATATATCACCATTTCTCAGCCCCATTCCTATCGGGGCTGAACTTGGACTTAAAGAGCATCAGGAGTGTCATTATTCATCTTAGTCACCTTAAAAACTATGGCTTAGACGCTAATATCTGGCATTTTTGGTTATTTGTACATCAACCCTTCCCATCCACTTTGGTGAAAGTGATGTCTTGCCTCCACAGTATTCCTTTTCAGATTGTAAGTCATAAGTATACCAAACTGAGGTATGATAAACCTGTAGAGTTTATTTTGTTACCAAATCTACAGGCAGAACCAGCCCCGTTTCATGGAAGCCCTTTCCATCCCCACCACCTTTTGTGCCCTTTGGTGCAGATGTCTTACCCAAAATTATTCTTTTCCAGATAGTAAGTCATATGTACACCAAGCTTGGATGAAAATTGTTCAATGCGTTTCGGAGTTGTGCTGGAGCATACACACACACATAAGCATCCATTTATATATATCCTTAAATCCACGGTAAAAAGGTAAATGAAACTGGGGACTTAGAACAAGTACTTTCGTAGTTTATTCTACAGTTTCAATCTCACACTGAATATAATAGAAGTTGATAGACCTTTATATACAAAAACAGAGAGGGGACGGGGCTATAGTTTGTTAATCTGGGTGTTGCGTTCTTTAAGCAAAAGAGACAAGGAAAGAGGATCAAGTGACAATCCAGGATGGAGATATAAATTCCTTGTTGACATGGCTTCAATGAAAATGGATCTTTGACCCTGCAGATTACTGAGGAATTATCCAAGTTAATAGCATGGCCTGTCTTAAGCCTGCCTTAATGATCCACAATGCCATTATTTGTTAAGCCTCTTGAAATGGTATATTCGTGCTGACAGCATCTCACCTTTAGTTCTTATTACATTCTTTACGAGGAATGTAATAAGATTAGTTTATTTCTCAAAGTATTGTTATGTTTAAATAATAAATTTAGATACAATAATTTTTTAAATGGGTACAGCAGGAATGAAATTAGGATGAAATGGTAAAGACAATATTCTTAAAATCTTTGTTAAATTTGTTTAGCTTGGTTAGAGTAAAAGTGAATATATGACAAGTTTTTCGTGGTTTTCCTATATACTTTAAAATTAAAATGGTGTTATTTCTAATAACTAAGACCGAAAATGGGATACAATTATTTTCTTCATATTCCAATGTGAATTTTATGGATGGTACAAGATTACTAATTGTATGCTGGAAATCAGGAATATTTAAATTTTCTTTAACCATACAAAAACAATCGTCTACATATCTAACCGAAAATAACTTAGAAAATAATTTTCTTAGAATAAGTCTAGATTTCAAAAATTCCATGTAAAAGTTAGACAAAAGTGGCGAAAGAAAGTTAGCCATGGCCATACCAAATATATGATCATAAAAATTATCATTGAAAGTGAATCTATAATCTTTTATACAAAGGGATACCAAATTAATAATGACATTAGTAGGTCATTCTAGATTTTACGAGTCCAAATGTTGTGATGAATACTGACGTAAGTAATCAATAAAGATGCTACATCAAAGCTGGTTAATTTGTCAATACTGAATAAATCAATTAGAGTCTGATAATAAGTTTTTAACTTTTCCCACACAACTAAATTTATCCATTACTACAAAACAATTGAATTTGTCAGCTTTAGTAATATACAAACTTTTATCTTTCCTCTTTTCTTGAATTGCATCTATAAACCTTTTCGGGAAATTCACTATTTTATTAGGTATTTGAAGTAATCTGAAAATAAGTCCTTTAACTAAATTAATTGAAGATGATATACTTGTGTTTTTCTTTTCCTGTTTGGATACTTCTGAAATTATGTTTGCGCACGAAACCTCATCACTAATGGCATACGATAAACCATAGCCCTCTTTCTGTTTTTGTGCACAAAGGTCTGTCAACTTTTATTGTATTCAGTGAACTTGAAAATATAGAATAAACTACGAAAGTACTTGTTCTAAGTCCCCAGATTCACTTACCTTTCTACCGTGGATTTAAGGTGATTCTCAAGCCCGTGTTCCTTCGTACTACATTGGCTATGGATGCCAAACGAAACTTTTTACTCTTGTTCCCTTTTCTGGGAGACGTTCTCTTCAATATCCAAAGTACATTGGTTAAAGCAAATAGCACTCTGCTGCGAAGAAAATTCCTGCAAACGTGTCTGCAAGAGAAAGATATCCCAGTTGAGTGTGGAGACAGAGGAAGGGCTCTCCAAAAAACGTAAACAGTTCACGAGACGTGGCAAGGGTGTTCAACGAGGGAACCAGTTTTTTTTTATTAATAAACAATGATTCATTAATTGTTAAGATCTTATGATTGGAGGCTCTGCCGAAAACCTTAAAGTCCTTGTACTGAATGGAATACCTACATTTATCGGTATGGTCCCTTACGTTGGAAAATTTGGAATTTGAAAGCTTAGTGCCTGTTCTACTGAGCCTCCAATCATAAGATTATTTTAACAATTAATGAATCACTGCTTATCAAAAAACTGGTCCCCTCACTGAACACCCATGCCACGTCTACACCTCTCTACCTCTCGTGAACTGTTTACGTTTTTTGGTTAGTCCTTCCTCTGTCTCCACACTCAACAGTTGGTCCTTATTTGTATTTTTAACTGTGAGAGTTTTTATTGTCCTTCTATTGTGTATTTTAATATATTGTAACTTAATTTTATTGTACTAATTAGGTACTGTTACTTATTAGCTTAAAAATGAGGCCTGCTAGTTCCCTTTGAAACATTGCAACTAATAAATACGAGTTTCTTGACCTGTTGGTATGCTTCCCCTGCCCTCATTGTATATATATATATATATATATATATATATATATATATATATATATATATATATATATATATATATATAGTATATATATATATATATATAATATATATATATATATATATTATATATATATAGATATATATATATATATATATATATATATATAATATATATAGATATTTATATATATATATTATATATATATATATATATATATATATATATATATATATATATATATATATATATATATATATATATATATACATATATATATATATATATATATATATATATATATACTATATATATATATATATATATATATAGATATCTATATCTTCTATATATATATAAATTATTCGTTTTATAATTATCTATAGATATAGAATAATAACTCTAATATTATATATATGATATATATATTTATATATATATATATATATATAATCTATATATAATAGATATATATATAATATATATTATATATATGTACATAATATATATATAGTATATTAATAGTCTACTATATATATATCTATATATATATATCTACTTATAATCGATATATATAGATATAAATATATATATATATATAATATAATAATATATAATTATGTAACATATATATATATATATATATATATATATATATATATATATCCTATATATTATATATATTATATTATATTGTAAGTAGACACGGCGTCAACAACTTATTTGTTGCGACAGTTGTTTTAGTAACCATAAATCAACCAATGTATGAAGGCAGTATCGGCTGAAAATAGATGCTAACAATGACCTTCCATAGGGATTCGAATCGTCGACCACTAAAATTTCAGGTCGACGATTTGGCCAGGCAGAGTATAAAGTAGGGTAAATAGATATGCCACTGCACAATCGCGGTCGTAGCGGGAACCACTGCACCCGACTATGATTTTCCCATCTCCCTGCCCCACCAGCAGTGATTATACACTTTCAATATTCTTCCCGAGAGCCCTTTGGTGATTACCCATTATAAGCAGGGAGTATTGCCTGAAAATAGATGCTAATAATAGTCTGGTTAACAGAGTGAACGTCCTGGAATATAATAATCTTATAGTCAATTACTTTTTTAGATGTGAACACTGAATCTGACAGTGAGTAGCGGAAACATATCACCAGGAGTCACAATTCAAGGACATTGACCAATCTGAACCAGCTTGGAGAAAATAACACCCCAAGGTGATCAGAATTCAAGTTCCAATTTCAAAGCATGCAACAGAAGGGAGACAGACGCTAGGTTTTAACTCGCACTCATTCCTAGACTTTTTTCTTTTAATGTTGGCTTCTGACTACTCGGTGTAAACATATCTTCTTTATTTTATTTTTTTTTTTTTTTTGTGTGTGTGTCACGACGATGTCTGAGCACTTCGTACTGACCTTATGCCTATGATTTTCCTGTAGTATTCGCTTGAAACTATATATATATATATATATATATATATAGATATATATATATATATATATATATATATATATATATATATATATATATATCCAGATTGAAGAGGTAAATGCATGTCTTTCACAAGGTATCAAGTTTATTATGCCAACGTTTCACATCGCATGATGCATCCTCAAGACTGGAAAATTACAGACTATGAATACTAAAACATTACTTATGCAGATAGAAAAATCTAAAAAAAAAATGTATATATAAAAAATACTTTGACATTTACAAATATAAAAATTAAAACAAGAAATTGAAAATGACACCTACCAAGGCAGGGCGAAAATAAGCCTACGAAAGGTACTAAAATCGAACGTGGAAAGTAAACAAACAGGCAATTATTCTATGAACAGTTGTGTGGACGACGATTGGGTGTTTAGTGTTGGTACATTAGTTTTTATGAAAAGTGACTCCAATACCATCAACTCGTCATGTGATGTGAAACGTTGACATAATAAACTTGTGAATATATATATATATATATATATATATATATATATATATATATATATATATATATATATATATATATATATATATATATATATATATATATATATATATATATATATATATATATATATATATATATGATATATGTATGTATGTAGTAGTATGTATAATGTATTTTAAAATGAAAGCTGTTTGTAAAATTACCAAAAATGTGGTAAAATGATTTTCAAAATTGTAAAAGATATGTTCTGGCTTCGATGAGAGTGAGTAGTGGATTAAGACTGAGAAGCGTTGGATCTGTCTCAAATCTCAAAAATCGAGGGGCAAATGCACAGATTCCAGACTGAGCATTTCTAAAAAATTGGTCTTTATAGTTTTTAGCTTCTTATAATACAATATCATACATTAGACAGAAATCATCTATATAAGTAGCAATATCATTTTTACCTTGGGTACTTGCAGCTAAATGACATCCAAACAGAGATTGTATGTGAAGAAGATTTCAGGTAGATGTTCTCTTGTCCTAATATGTCTGGAATGAAGGCGTTCAGCATCTCCAACATATTATGGAGCAGGTATCAAAACCTCCAACAGAGGTTCTATGTCGCCTTGACAAAAGCGCTACTAGAATGATTCTATTTATATATTATATTCACCAATATAAACTCCTTAAACTCTTTTCCGTGTCCCTCCAAAAATTGCCCATTCTAACTAACACTTATCAGTTATCGTTTTAGAAAACTCCGTAGAAGTGTTATATGTCGCTTTTTGATGAAGGTCACTGGTTATGTCTTCGGAACGTTACTTTTATGGCAACCGCCCGTTAAGCGTTCCCTCCAAAGCCTCTCTCAAACTGTTGGGAAGAGACAACAGAGGATGCGACTTCCATAGGCTATTTAAACGTAGTTAAAATATCAGTGATAAATTACATCAACATATAACATATCACTGAAGTTTGACTAACAAAATCCTCCTTATATAAATAAAAAAGAAAAAAAACAGACACCAATTTCTTTATTTCTCAATCTGTCTGTCTGAATTCGGGATAATGATTTTAGCGACAACAATAACAACGATGTCAATAATAAATCAGTAACAGCGGCAACTATCACCACAAACATAAAAAATTTAGTTGTAGTACCTACAATTCTGTATCTGCAGAAGAGACTAGGAAAGTTTCATCCTTTTTGAAATTATTCTAACTTTCCCATCGATCCGGTTTTTTTAGAACGCTTAATACGCTTTGTATTTATTTATTTATTTATTTATTTTTTTACTTCTTGGATGTATGCTGCATGCCAAGTTTCATTCTCTTAGTCGAAGTAAAGATAACTGAAGACTGCAGTTCCCTCCTGAACAAACTAATTCATGTACGGCGTTAATATGTTTCTATTTGTTGTGGACTGTACTTTTGCTTTTATTATCAGTAACAAATCCATATGAGGTTCACAAGGCGTAGCTCCTCTCCTGATGATATTATCTAAAGATTTTTTCCGTCCTTTTTGTCAGTGTGAGCTGCTATCCATTGCTAAGAGGCAACAACATCACCCTCTTTTCTCCATTCGTGTAGCCCGTGCTGGCTGTTTGTTCTTCAGGTCCAAAAATAGGTGAAATCTCAATGGACAAGAGCAAAATCGACACATCATTTAAAGGTTTCGCTGTGGTTATCCTTGATATGAGGGATCTCCTGACTTGTATAGCACTGGTGTGTAGACACGCGTGGAATTGTGGATAGTCGTGATTCACCACTACATTATAACTCTCACGGCGATGAACGAACGAAAAATGTTTGCGTAATAGCACAGAAGTTTTACACATTTTAATTTATATGATATTGAAGCTTTAATTTCACACACGCACAAACACACAAGCGAACACATATGCACAAATATCGTCAAAAAATAATTTGCTATCAAATTCACAATGCCTTGGGAATAACTTGCGCCCGAAGTGAGTTATAATTGATTAGTGATTCTGGTCCGACAAGGATTCAAACCGAGGCCTTTGCTTTAGAAGGGACAACTATAAACTGTCGACACTGACAAAAATCCAGTTTCATGAAGCCTAAAATATTTGCGAGACGGAGATTGAGATTCTGTTTGTACCATTTACTATAAGAGGGATTTGCTAATGTGGAATCATAACTCAGTGTCATGAATCATATAGTTATGCAGCCGAGAGTAGCTGGCCTGTTTGATGTGCATAGAAGCCCAGAAGTTTGTTTTTGAAAGTTCGATCTATGTTTTCAATAGAGTGATGCTCACGATAATAACTATTGTATTACAAATGCGACACCAAGACAACAGAATTTCATTTGTAAAGACTATATGAAGCTTGCGATTGCAGACTGGAAGAATACATACTTGAATTTTTGCCTAGTCCGCAAATTAGGCCTCATCATTTTGAATAAAAAAAAACATTGGACCCTCGTTATTAATAAATAAAAAAAAGGCTCATGCATTATTAAAACATAATCATCTGCATTTAGATAACGTATGCGAATAGAAAGGAATAAAAAAAAAAAGTTTGTTAAAACGTCAGTACACAAACTTTAAATATTAGTTGAAAGCTTATTTTAACTAATGTTACTTAATCATAAGACATCCCGTTTCCATAGTTAACGAGAGAGAGAGAGAGAGAGAGAGAGAGAGAGAGAGATTTCCGTTCGGATGAAAAGGAGGATATTCGTCCCATTCTCTCACTAGACTTCGGTTCCTCTCTTCATTTCACAGTTTCCGGCAAATGACATCCCTTTTAATAGAGAGCACAAAATCGCATTAATTAAACATTTAAATGTCATATTTCCCCCCTCCGGATGTGAAAATCCTCTTCGTCAGACCATAATTACGAGTCCGTGCTGATGTATTTTGCCACCAAGGGATCCAGAACAGGAGAGAGAGAGAGAAAGAAAGAGAGAGAGAGATAGAGATAGACGGGGGTTACTATAATGAGAAAAGTAAGATAATGGGTAGAGCACACACACACACACACACACACACACACACATATATATATATATATATATAAGAGCCATAAATATTGTGGATTTTTATCTTGGGTACTTGACACACACACACACAGAGAGAGAGAGAGAGAGAGAGAGAGAGAGAGAGAGAGAGAGACGTGGGAGCAAGAGAGAGTAGAAGGCCTGGGCTGGACCGGCCAATATGGCATATGAGTGGAAGTAACTCCATTAGGAGACAATGTCTGGCCATTTAGACTGCATTGGTGCGTCGGGATGCGGCCGCAAACTAAACATTAGAGTACCCGGTATCGGCCTCTTGTTTATCTATGACAGTGACATTCTCCCAACGAGGTTAACAGCGGAAGGGAACAATTGCCGCCGCCGCTATTTCGAAGATGCTCAGGTTGCGAGGCAAGGAACGCACGTACACACGCACATACCCTGTTCCGGGTGTAATCCTCACTCGCTTCGTGGTAAGTATATTGTGGTAAGTATATTGCGTGCTTGTGGTTGTGGGTGTTTATTTGGGAGTCCAACCTTATTTCATAGGAATCTAGTAATTAATCAAAATATTTCACGAAAAGAACTTTCGGCATTCAAGGATGTAAGATCTTATACCATAGTTGTGCACAATTTTTTTCAAAACAAAAGCAATTTTGGCAGTGTAGTATTTCTTTAAGCAAACTGACTTCTCTTTCACTTTGATAACAGTTACTTGAATTCTAAAACAGTCTTGAACATTCATGGAGAAAGGAAAATATCGATGAACAACAGACATAAATCTTGAGTAGCATTCTGGAGTCTTTCATTTTTATAACATCTTGGAACAGAGATGCCAAAAGTGCTCCCTGTCTCTACACTGACACTTACACTTACACTTACACCAGAAGTCGTTGTTCGCGACTGTTCCACACATCAGCCAGAATGAATCCTCATTCACAGCGAGAGGGTTGTTGCTCGAAATTGAATTGAACATGAAAATGTTCCATCTTTTCATTTATATTTCTCTCCTAATTCATCTCCGCCTTTTTCCAAATCACGGTGGCATTAATGAAAAAGAAAAAACTTCGTTCGGAATGCGAGAGTATTTTTATGCAAATGAAAAACTTTGAAAAAGCTTGTATTTTCCAAAGGATATTTTCCATTGATGCCGTGACGGCGGCGTTTCGTTGAAGAGGAACGAGAAAAAAAGCTAACGAACTCGGTAAGAGATTTTTGAAACGAGCTGCAGCATTTTGCTTGAAATTCATGAACTCTCTAGAGGGTTTGTGAAAAAGGCCCAAGTGTCTACAAAAAAGAAAACGAAAAAGATGACAAAGTCAGAGCCCCAATAAACTGACAAAAGCGACAAACTCCTTTGGAAAACAAACAAAAATCATTAGAATTGAAAAAGAATAGAACAAGTAAGTAGAGAACGGATTTTTAATTTCAACACATTTCAGATTATTGAATAAAGAATGGTAAAAGACATCCAAACCATAAACGAAGTCTCAATATGAGGGTCGTCCTTACATTATTTCCCCAAACGTCGATGGGTCCCTTAAATCTGGATATGACAATAGAGCATGAACATATAATAGTACCTTCCTAGTGAGTATTTATTACATAATGAACTTTGAATGATAATAAATGATCACATCCCATTAGGTGGAGAAAATGTCTCGCCGAAAAAAGATAAAAAAAAGAAAAAAAAAAAAAAACAGCAGATAGATCACGAGACCTTTTCTCATTCTGAATCGTAAGGCTCGAATCACGAAGTCCTCTTATTGATAATGAAATACTGGAATCGTATAACCAGGTCTTGCAATTGCGAACATGGCTATCAATTTCATAAATAATTAATATTTACTTAAGGTCATTTTGGAAATGAAATATAAAGGTTTATAATGAACAAAATATCAAACGTAAACATTGCGCTCTGAATTCGGCTGCGATGAAGAAAGACATTTTTGACGAGAGAATTCTCTTTATATCTTTGTGGTCATATTCGGTATTTGGGCGGCAAATTTTGTTTGTTCGCGAGTGGTTATTTACCATCAACTGTGTGTATCTCAAAATCTTTATGTTTTTCTGGATTTGGTAGAAAATTGACAAAGAAACAGAAAACATCTTCCAGTTGTTTCTACTAAAATGTTATCTCAAGTTTTGGTAGTTTTCTGCAAAATTGCTACTCCACCGTTTCTTTCTCTTTTTCCACAACATTTACTCTTTCTTTGATTGGATGCGTAATGAGTAGTATTTTGTAGTTGTCCTGATAACCTGGGGATTTTTCCCGATTTTTTTTTTTTTTTTTTTTTGTCTGACGCTAAAATAAATAATATGATCTAATTTGTGGCTTTTGCTTTCCCTATTCTCCTGGACGCTGTGGTGACAGGTGTGGCTTTAGAGCTTTCGTTCCAACATCTTAGACTTGCCATCACTATTATTAACTATTATTTCCATGATATTCCCAGTATAGAAAACGCTGGACATGACGATATGTACAGACTAATGAGTATTCAGACTAAATTTGAAGATTATGTGAAAGTAACCCATTCAATGGCCTTTGTTGGACTACAGAACAATCTGTTTTGATGAAGCCACGATCAAAACCGTCAGATTCTGGGAGTAACGCTCATGCCTTTATTCATCACTGATGCAAGAAACTCTGGTGGCCTGGTCACTAGAGTGCACCCTTAGAATTGGGCGACCGGATCCACCTCACGAATCAGCAATATGTATGTATGATTTGTAGGCGTTGGAAAGCGATAAATAAGAATATATTGTGTTTCTAGCAATGCATGAACGTTGTGTGTTGCAGCGCAGAAAAAAAAAAAAAAAAAGAGTACTGTACGGTAAAACACTGCATCACTGTTTATTTAGCGAAAGTGAGAGTTTAACACAACGAATGCACTTTGGAGAAGTTTTCGTTGGAGCGTTGGTACTACTGTGCGCACCAGTGGTAGCCTAGTTTATCCTGATGATCAAAATGCCTAGAAACGTTTTGATAATTTTTCCTACTATTTCTGAGTATCATAAAGTAGCTCATGTGACTTGTTTGCATGTTTTTGATGTTTGAAGCCTGAGTATACTTGTGTTTTTAATAATTCGGGAATCTTTCAGGTTATGTTAGAAAGAAATAATATTGGGAAAACATCTCACAGTTGTAGCCTGATTGAATTTCACTCTAAAGCAGTGATTCTTAACCTTTTGTGAGTAGCAGACCCCTTAAAAAACGTAATCACGTAAACAGAATGAACTTGCATGCAGGAACCAACTTTTATTTCGTCGAAATTTTGAATGACTCACACACAAAGCATTTAAATCTCACAATGAATTATGTTCTTCTCTCTTTCATGTAAAAATTAATATTCACTCCGTGAACAAATAAAATTAATCCAAATTTTGCTAAAGGAAACTGAAAACATGACCAACATTTCATTTCATCATGAAGGTTGTTGTGCTTGGTTTGAAAAGGGAGATAAAATTGCAACGAACTCTTTGACGAGGCATCACCAATATTGTCTTTAACATCAAACCGATTTTGGGTTTTATTTTTTATAATAACAAACCTGGAAAATCCTGGCTCGCAAATTTATGAAATAACATACAGAATTAGAGCATCCATAGCTTGGTGTTGTGTCAACAACCGGCAGGATACTCTAAGAATATTTTACTTAAATCTATTACATATCATTTCTATTGTCCTGAGATTATTGGTATCTTCGGCAAAGTCTTCAATACGGATATA
>NC_061089.1:3821498-3826498 GCF_015104395.2 Macrobrachium nipponense | reverse complement strand
AAAATATATATATGAAAGTGAGAATGTTGCTTTCCTGAAGACAGTGATTAGACATCTTAAAAGAGGATTTGGTATTGTTTCCCCATTCTACTTTAAATTTTATGCTTAGGACCAAGGAATTTAATTTTTGTAGAAAGAAATCAAAATTGTCCCACTCACTTTTCCAGTATGTTAAGATATCGTCTACAAACGAAACCAAATCGTATTTGCAGGTTTGATACGGTTTATATTTATTGTTTCGAAATACTCCATATTATATAAGTTTGCTAACAGAGGACTGAGCAGACTCCCCATACTGCAACCGAATTTTTGACGGTAAAAGTTGTCACCAAAGGAAAAGACGTTATTAGTGACATAGAGCTTTACAAGTTGCATTATTTTATCCAATTGTATGGGGAAGTGGTCAGCAAATGGCTCAAGTTTATTTTTGAGGAGTGTTAGTACATCTTTTTTGGGTACTTAGTGAAAAGGGAGTGTATGTCTAGGCTGAGAAGTTTTATGTTACGTACAGGGATATTTACCGTCTTATATTTGTTGCAAAAGTCTTCTGTATGTTTTATATGAGTAGGGGAAAAAGTTCCTAAAAAGAAGGAAAATAACTCGGCTAACCATATTGAAATTTTGTAGTTAAAAGCTCCAGCACACAAGATTATAAGATGGAAGGGGATATTATATTTGTGAGTTTTGGGGAAGCCGTAAAACTAAGGTAATTTGGGATTGAGTGCTTTAAACTTTTCCAAAATTTCTATATTCTTCTTACTTTTACCGATGTTTCTGATTTTTCTGAAGAAATCTATAGGGACATTGTGGCTCGGGTTTTTTTGTTAATTTCTCATAAGTAGTTGTATCATTTAAAAATTCACTGAGCTTTTCTTTGTAGAAACTCTTGTCCATTAACACAATTTTACCGTCTTTATCTGATCTAGTGATTATAACGTCTAGTTTGTAGAGTGAGTTTATAGTTATCATTAATCTTTCAGGCAGGGGGCGTGTGTTGTTGTGACTGGTTAGGATGTTCAGAAGAATCCCCTTAAGTTATATTTCGTCTTTCTTGTAATTGTTGTAAGCAATGGATTTATCAAATGTTTCTAGGAAGTCAAGTTTATGTTTTTTTATCAGGTTTGAGGGCAAATGACAAACCTAAGTATAAGACTATGGATTGGTATTTAGTTAAAGGACACGTAGATAGAGACATAACTTTGTTTTGCTGTGTCGATACAAATGAAGGATATGAAGTACTTATATGTGATAAGACAGAGGTTGTGCTGCGCCTTGACTGGTGGTTTTTTGGTGCGTGTAGATGATGTCCCTCGTATTCTTGATCCTCTCTTCGAGAAACCTCCTGTGAGATGGTGGAAAGGGATCCGATGTTGTCCATTGATGGATGTTAACATATCTTAGTTTAACTAGACCACTGAGCTGATGAACAGCTCTCTTAGGATTGGCCGGAAGGATTAGATATTTTGACGTGGCTACGAACTAATTGGTTACCTAGCAATGGGACCTACAGGTTATTGTGGGATCCGAACCACATTATATCGAAAAATTAATTTCTAATCACCAGAAACAAATTCCTCTGATTCCACGTGGCAGAGCGGGAAATCGAACTCGGGGCTACCGAATCGGTAGGTGAGCACGTAAACCACTCGTCCAATGAGGAACTGTCCATTAATGAAAACTGTACATTTTCGGGAGTACTTGTTCCTTCAGACATTCTTCTAAGAAGTCTCTCTGGTTTTTCAGGTGGAAAAACTTTATCATGTCCTTCTCAAACCGACGGTAGGCCTGCTTCACCTCGGGCTGGTCTCGTAGAATCCAAGATAAGCGAGGAAACATCATGATGAGCTTCAGTGTAAATAGATTCTTCTGTTAAAACAGGATAAGCCTCAAGTATCAAAGGCCCATTAAAACACTCTAGTTTAAAGCTAAGGATTATATTTCGGTGGACTGACTCCTACCCTTATTAAGTAGTGAATGACAAAAGAAGTTACACTGGCGGAATATATGTTGAGAGATATGCCCTTAGGTGATGTCTGGGGTCACCGCTAAGCCGACGTTGGTTCTGTTGAATGTCTTAATCCACTTCATCATTGCCTTAAGACAATTTTCCATCTTATAAATAACACCAACCATACCATGGATTGGAACTCACCCTGAATTTTATACAAGAGCAACTGTCGATACAAATACCAGATGGTAGAATTTTCACTGATAAAACAACAAGAACGTCGGCTTAGTGGTGAAGGCATATCTTCTACTATATATTTTGCCAGTGTAACTTCTGTCATTCACTACTTGATAAGGGTGGGAGTCACTCCAGCGAAATATAGTCCTTAGCTTTAAACCAATGTGTTTTAATGCATCTTTTATATATATACATATATATATATATATAATATATATATTATATATTATGATTTAATATATCAATTTCATAAAAAATGTAATTGTGGAAGCAGATCAGTACATTGAACTTTCAATAATGGCTAAATGTCCTTACTAGTTTATAATCATTGGAAAAATATATTAAATGAGGAAGATTTGTCAGTTATAATTACAAAGTGCGTATTGATTTTCAGATAAATGACAGCAGGAGTAAATATGAATGTAACTTAAATGGTTGCTAACGTTTATGAATTTCTAAGAAGGAGAGGTATTCAGCGTTCGCTTTAGTTTCGCGTTAAGAAAGAAAGCATGAAATTCTGAATATTACCGACTGATATAGCGAAAGATTTGTATCTTAGGCGAATCACTTCTAACAAGGGCTCAGATCCTCAAAAGTGAATCATCGGAGAGAGAGGAATCAAGTGAGCAGAAAGGAGAGAGGGAAATTGCACATAAGCAGAAGATGTGCAGTGAATAAACTCAGAGCAATTAGAGGCAGCAAGGCCATCAAAGTACTGAGAACGAGATCCGATAAACAACAGCTCTCTCTTAAACGAGTCGTCCAGAAGGCTTCCCTCTGCGAAAGAGAGAGAGAGAGGGAGAGAGAGTGTGTAATATCTTTTAGCCTAAGGAAAACTAAGAGTAATGGAGCTATAACTCCAGGGAGAAACAAAACGCATTACACTCTTATACTTATCTATTGTGAGGTAGTATTTTCAGGTCACTTGGGAGCCGAAATAATCTACGGGTTCCTCCCTCCATATTTCACTCGATTGCATTATACACTGTAATGCTCTCCTTGGAAGCCGTTGTTATTATCATAATGGTAAATGGATTCAAGAACGAGATATGTGTATTGTGCTATTATTATAAAAGGAGGTTCTCTTTCTGCTTCGTGAAGGGACTTGAATGTTTTGAATATTCATAACTGTTTCATTTGCCGATACAAGAGTCTTAAGACATTAGACTTAGAAAATGATGACATTTGCATAGCAGGTTAATATGCTCCTTACCTAACAGCACGATTTCCTTTCTGATTTTTAATCTTTTATATTTTCTCCATTAAAATGACAGGGTTTTAAACCTTCTTCTTGTTGTTGTTTACTGAAATCAATTCCAAACTGTCGTCTCCTTTCCAACTTTTGCAAGTCAAACTGCTTGAGAAACTCCCTTAGGGTATTATCAGATCTTGTCCAGTAGTTCTTGAATATTAAGATATTTTGAAATATAGATAACTTGAGGTTGGAGACAGAATACGGAAAGGAAATTGTATATTTATGAACAACTGCACTCTAGAATTCATTAGAAGTGGGAGGTTCAATATAATCACCCAAATTCATGCAACAAGAAGATCACTTTTTTGTGTGCAACAAAGAAGGGCGAAAGAATTGTTTGTCCCTCTTTGTGCCACGTTGTTTGCTACGCTTAGTGTACTCATTTGCAAATTGTCAAAAAGCCCAGATTAAGCACAATATCTATCTATTTATCTATTAATTATATTCATATACATATATATGTGTGTGTGTGTGTGTGTGTGTGTGTGTGTAATTTTATGTGCCACATACATTTTGACATGCACTGAACAATTTCAACCAAACTTAATATACATACAACTTAGCATTGGGGAAAGACTACTGTGGGGGTAGACATCACTGGCACCTAAGGGGGGATGTGTGGGGAGGAGTTTTGGGAAAGGGGTGAAAATAAAAATTGCTGAAGACAGTAGATATTAGCATTTAATCCAAGGTTTTGGAGTCCGCTGAGATGATCAGTGACTCCCGATGCCCTTCAAGTCCAAGTTCAGCCCCAACAGGAAGGAGGGGTGAAGAGGGGTGGGAAGGGGGTGACATGTTCGATGAATTTAACACTCCTGATGCCCTTTAGGTCCAAGTTCAGCGCCGATAGGAAGGGGGGTGAGAAGAGGTAAAAAATAAAAATGTGCAAAAATTATGTAAGTTAGTTTTTAAGATGTTGGGATGAATAGAGACACTCCCGGTGGCCTTCAACCCCAACAAGAATGGGGGTGAGAAGTGGTGAAATACAAAATGTCAACAATGCTGGGTAACGTAACTAAAGCAACTGTCCTAACAGAAAAGGGAGAGAGAGAGAGAATGAGAGAGAGACGAGGGGGGAGAAGGGAGAGAGAGATGAGGGGAGAGGGAGAGGGAGAGAGAGAGAGAGAGTTTCCCCGGGCAGCGCCGGGTTGGTCAGCTAGTGTATATATATATATATATATATATATATATATATATATATATATATATATATATATATATATATATATAGCAATGTAGCATGAAGGAACACGTACTTGAGAATATCCTTAAATCCACTGTAGAAAGGTAAGTGAAACAGGTACTTGGAACAAGTACTTACGTAGTATATTCTACATTTTCTCAAGTTCACACTGAGTATAACAGAAGTTGACAGCCCTTTATATACAAAAACAGAAAGAAAGGAAACATAGCTGGAAAAATCCACAACTATTGCACCCTCAACTTAGCGCAGTCATACCACTGCTAAATATCATGCAGAACTGAAAGAGGATAAGTCTCTTCTCTGATTCAAGCAAGAATCACACCTATACAGAACGTACAATATGCAATGCCTTAGTT
>NC_061089.1:3808998-3816498 GCF_015104395.2 Macrobrachium nipponense | reverse complement strand
CTTTTGTGTGTGTGTGTGTGTGATTGAAAAAGTCTGATCATGAACGAACCCGCAACAGTGTGCGTGTGTGCTAGCTAGCTGGATCAGTTGTGTGTTGGTCTTGTCCCTCCCTGGCATTGTCCTTCTGTGAGGTTCACTTCGTTCCCAAGAAACACATTTTTACGACAAAGTGATGTTAAAGAAAAACTCGGACTCAAAGTCATTAATACTGACTAAACTTGAGTACTACAATCTGATAAAGGAACTCAGAGTAGCAGTATCAGCAAAAAAATAGATCAAATCGGCAGTATTACATCCTTGGACGTTATGAAGTTCCTCAGTGTGGTGGTGTTGAAAAGTTAATAAAAAAAGCGGAAGGATGAAACTCAAGAACCTGTTTCTTTTGTGCACATTGAGGATATGTTTGAAACAATAAAACGTGCTCACATTGCTACGGGCCATGGCGGCAGAGACAAAATGGTCAAAGAATTGTCAAGATAAGCGAACGTTACCAGAGATACTCTGGAACTGTTCAAATCTGTGTGTGTTCAGTGTCAAAAGAAACGAAAGAGACATGCAGTCTTGCGCCAAAGGAAAATATAAGGGGATAATGGTGTACCAAGATCATCTAACAAAGTATTGTCCCTTAACTTCAAAGAGAGCAGCTGAGGTTGCATTCCAGCTAATGGACATATTTTTAATGTTCGGAGCCCCTCAAATTCTGCAAAGTGATAATGGTAGTGAATTTACAGCATTGGTTGTCTAGGAACTCAAACTTCTTTGGCCAAACCTGTTGATCGTTCACAGTAAACCAAGGCATCCACAGAGCCAGGGATCAGTTGAACGCCTTAACTGTGATATAAAAGACATGCTTATTTCATGGTTAGGGAATAATGATTCAAGTGACTGGCCCATGGGACTCAGGTTTGTGCAGTTCCAAAAGAACACCAGTTACCATTCTGGAATCAAACAATCCCCATACAAAGGACTCTTTGGTGTTGAGGCCAGAGTAGGTCTACGTACGCTCAACTGCACTTCCAGAAGAAGTTTTAAAGACAATGATCACTGAAGGGATTTACTTGGAGCTTACAGTTTCCCCTCTGACTCGACTCGTCCAGACGAATTACCCGAGTGCACGAACCCTCCAGACGACACACCCGAGTGCACGAACCCTCCAGATGAAACACCCGAGTGCACGAACCCTCCAGACAATTCACCTCAGAGCACAAAACCTCCAGACAATTCAACTGGCTGCACAAACCCTCCGGACAATCCATCTGAGTGCATAAATCATCCAGATGATTCACCTGAATGCTCTACTCCTCCAAATGACTCGCCAGAGGACTTTGCTCAGCCAGGTAGTGATACTCTCTCACTCTCTCACACGCACACACACAAAATTATAAAAGGTAACTGATAACTAATTTGGTCAAGTTCCAAACCACATGGCAAGTCTATCACCATTTATTAAATATTTTCTTTTGTTATTAATCAGAGGGCTCTGCCTATCCAGACAGTCCACCCTGTGTCCAGAATCTTCAAGGAAGACTTCATAAGCTCCAAGAAGACATAGCACTTCAACGGTCCAGAGCAGCAGCTGGTCAGTTAGCTCAAGCTGAGCGCATGGTCAAACATAGTCGTGTAGAACATGTCCCAGGTAATCCAGGAGATAATGTGACAATTCCCATCCTGTTAGTTGATCGAGGAAAAGGTGATCCACAAAATGTTATCGGTGTTATCTTAGATCGTAACGAAAATGACATGTATCGAATAGGCGTGAGAGATGGAATACTCAAGGGGCGCTATAGTAAGAGCCAATTTGATATTTGCAGCCAGCAACTGTATAGTATTGGTGAAGTGAGTGCAGGCAAGGAGGTAGGACTACGTCAGGCAGTACAGCAATCATCTAGGTTTGGTGGTCAAGGTTATGCTAGGTGCAACTGTACTGTAGGCAAGAAACAGTGTCAAACAAATCACTGTAAATGTTACAAAGAAGGTTACAAGTGCAGTAGTCGGTGCCACTCTGGCTTGAATTGTAAGAATAAAAACTGAAATAATATTTAAAATGTCACATTTTATACTTTATTTTTAATTTTGATATATCATTACATAGGTTTTAGAAAATGAAATTTTACTCAAGAACACGGTTTGTTTTTCTGTCAGTTCATTACTTCATATGAGTCAATATCTTAAGGAAATAATGAGCTCTGAGCTCACACTGAAAGGGTAACAGCTAGTTAAACGCACACACACACACACACACAAAAGGACCTAGGTTCGGTCCTCGGCCGGGAGGGGTTGGGGTTTGTGACCCGTAGCAGGATCATTTCAATCAATATGCCAAGAAAATCTATAAAAATTTCAGTCACTTTGTAAATTGTCTACGATTTTTAGTTGATTTATAAACTGACTGGGTGAACCAGGCAATTCACAAACTGCCTGAAAAAATCAGTCACTTTACAAATTATCTGGATTTAGATATTGACTGTAACATATATATATTAGTTGACCAATCCAGCGCTGCCTGGGAAAACTCTGCACTAAAAATTTTCCTGCATTTCCATGCCCCGTTATTACTGCAGTGACTGTCCCTTTTATCCATGTATTACTGTGGAGACTCAACCAATTTTATCCAGTTATTATTGTGGTTACCGTCTTTTTTATTCAGATATTATTGTGGTAACTATTCCATTTACCACCAATAAAGACCCATAAACACAGTAACCCAGGGAGACCCTTTTATAAGCTCTATTGTTGCTTTTGCATACAAACTATCAAAATGGCTGGTTGAAATACTTGCACCACCAGTGGTCACTGTCTCGGGATGTTACTTTGAAAATAATGTAAATTTCATATTATCTTTATAATTTTAACCAAAATTATGACTTTATAATTGTGAGTTTTAATGTTACTTCTCTCTTACAAAAGTGCCAATAGATGACGTGCTTGAGTTTCTAGTGGATTAGATGAAAAAACATGTCCTCATACAACAACACAAAGGTTTAATTGGACTTATGAAATTAAATATCAAAGTCTGTAAGTTTACTTTTAATGGTAATACTGGAGTCACACACTGACGATTCAAGGACGCACATGTTCTAATGGCTGGTTTTGGTGATCATCGCCATTATTCGTAGGCCAAAAGCCGCAAAAAAAAAAAAAATGCCAGCTATGGTAACTTCTGAAAATTAGCTAATTACAACTCCATTGTGATGCAATTACGACCAAATCACCAACAATCGCCATGAATCGTTACTGCATCGCCGAGTTTGGCGCCGTGCACTAAGGGATAGTAGATGTTTTAAATAGATGGTACATGTCGCAATTGCGAGTTACGATTTTTGCAATATAATTATGACACATGACGACGCCATTGCGTTAAGGTTACATATTGCCAATAGCATGACAATAAATGACAGTAGATGCGGTCGGATTACATGTTTTAGAATTTAAACAGATCCGCTGTCACTTAGTGCATGGTGCCAAAATCGGCGACGCGGTAACGATTCTTGGCGATTGTCGGCGATTTAGTTGTAATTACATTGTAATGGCGTCGTAATTAGTAAATTTTCGGCCGTTACTTACTGCGTGTCCTTGAATTCCAATGTGTGACTCATGCATAATTATTGTGAGCAGAAATTCGGTATGACCATGGGTAATCCTTTTTCGCCTATAGGTACTTAGTAATATATGTATGGAGTTTTTTTGGGGGAAAATATTTACCGAACTTATAAACAAGAGGTGTTATTTGTACAATATGTGGATGACATCTTTTGTTCATGGTCAGTAAATATATACTATTGCCCTCCATAAAGTTCATCCTGAGAAGGAAGAAGTTGGAAAATTGCCAACTTTAGGGGTGATGGCACATAGATCTGATAAAAAGTTTAAACTTTCTGTCTATAGAAAGCTCTCAAGTATTTGTTCTTATGTTCGCTTATATTCTAACCATCTATTTAAATTTAAGATTGCTGTTTTTCCTGCTATGTCCTTAAGGGCACTGCGAGTCAGTAGCTAGGAATTTTTAGATCAAGAACTTGACAAGATAGGTGAAATTGCTGTCAATCTGAGGTATCTAAACAGTTTTATTTAAAGCACCATTTGTAAAGACCGATAAACGTTTTATGAATTGATGAAAACTAAAGAGTTCGAATACAAAAATCTTCTAGCTCTTCCTTTCTATAATTGTTTTGATAACATCCCGAGAAAAAGTCAAGCCACTGGTATATAATGGCGTGTTTAAAACGCTAAAAGCTATTAGAAACTTGATAACTAGAAGTTCACCGGGAAATGGAACAGGATAAATATATAAGATTCAGTGTAAACAATATCTAAAAAAAAGTAGAACAAAGTGGGAAGACGCTTGCTGTTCTACTGAAACAACACAAATATCGTGTAAGAACTGGTAATATGTCAAATGCATTATTTGTACATATGAATAATAGTAACCATGTATTAATTAGACAGAATCGAAAGCAATGGCTTTGCAAAGATCTAGTGAAAGGAAATTCAGTTAAATCCGTTATAATTGAAAAAGTCTGTCACAAATTATTAAACATCATCCAAGGCATATATAAAGTTGATGAAACTTTAACGGAGGTCATTTTAAAATAAGTAGGCTATTAAGCATTATCACTGTTCGATAATTGTTAGTGTTATTTCTCTTGCCACGAAATCTTCTTGTGACTGTATTTGTTTTCTTGGCACATGTAATCCTGAACCTTGATGAGGTGTAGAAATACATGAAATAAGAAAAAAGAAGAAGAAGAAGAAGAAGAAGAAGAAGAAGAAGAAGAAGAAAAAATATATATATATATATATATATACATATATATATATATATATATATATATATATACATACATACATATATTGGTGTCTACTTTACATACCACATGAGAAGTCCTTAGTTCTGACTGCAATTGATTCAGGTAATCATAATCGTAAAGTTGGCTTTTACTGAGCTGAGGTAATTTTGTCAGTAAACAAATTAGGGTAAGTTTAACCGGACGTATATTTACATTAGCAAACCAATCAGAAGATGAAATGGAATTTATGCAGGTATGTAAGACCTGCGTATTAAGTGAAATACAAGGTCATGAACAAGTAAAAGGTTTCCTGGATTTTCCGTATTTACGACGCTGTTGATATTGGCGTCGTGGTGTTCACGATGCCCAAGGCATAATCAAGGAAGGATTCCACTGCTAACACTCCCTCTGTAACGAAGAGATTTACAAATTAAAGACCAGTAGGGCACATTGGAAATAAGCGCAGGACAAGGCAGGGCACAGAGGGTACCAAAGATGCCTTCAACACACGATTTTATGTAATCACTCGCACACTGGAATTTAAGTAACACTGCACTGACATAGGCAAGGCTGATATAAAAACCTGCCACTTGAAAATAAAATTAGGAAGTTCAGTGAGAGAATTCAGACTATGTGACTGAATGATGGAACCTTTGTAAACAGCATTTTACATTGTAGAAGAGGTAATAAGACTGAGGCCTGGCAAGGTGGACCTCGTGGAGGGGCTAGGGCACTCTGAGGGAGGCGGGAGGCAAGGGAGAGGGTTGTCTCGACTGTGTGCAGGTATGTCTCTGACCTCTTGTTCCTCGGGTTCCTGTCCTTTTAAAGGGAAACTTCTGGTTTGCATTTTAGCTGTTCCATATGTAGTATTATTCCATTTAAGTACCCATGGTGAAAATTTTTTTTTTTGAAAGGGGCGTTTTCTTATTCTTTACAACCAACTTTCTATTGCGCCATGGGCGCAGCCATTCATGTGTGGCTCATCTGTTACGCATGACGTCATGGCGTGATAGGCTCAGACGGACGGAACTATTCCGAGGACACAGCATCTTCAGATAATATCCTTTTTGGTTTGTATTTGTCAGCTGAAAATATATGATTGAAATGGTAAAATAAAGAAGCAGCCAGAAGTAGGCCTAGTTAGGCATACAGCCCTAAATTCTAAAACCCCATTAATTAAACTAGTTATAAAGGACTAAGTGAAGGCCCTCATCAATTCATGGACACACACACACACATGTTTAGAAAACTACCGTGCACCCCATCACACCATGCACATGGAGATCGACAAGAATGAATTTCAATTCAAATGCATACAAGTGGAGGCACTAAAGTATAGATAGCGGTAGATAGCCGCCCTATCTTCGTCGGTACCGTGGTCTGTTCAGAGGGAAATTAAGTTCCTAAAACTTATTATATATATTTCATAGCTATACCTAATAACCTGCTCCTAATATCATCTCTTAATATCTGTTGGCAAGAAATGGTCCGAACAAACAACGGTTTCCGTCGTAGGTTGAAAGGTTTTGATGTTGATATCCTCCCTTGAAAGAGCCATTAGCCAGCGACTTGATTTCTCCCTATTTGACGGAATCCTGTGGAATGATATGCCTTTTGGACACTTGCCAGAAGGATTGGCACAACCAAGCGCCATACAAGTTGGCATAATTGACGCTATTTGAATGACAATTGACCTAAAACACGAGGGCAATACCGAGGTCGAATACAATACAGTACGGGTGCTTCACTGCGGTTGTTTTGTGAGACGACCGCGACACTACGTCATCGGTACTAATCTGCCAGGTGGAAACTTAGTCGAATTCTAGATAAATGGCGCTCTCCATTGAAGTACCTCGGCGCTAATTTGAAATTAAATTGTAAAATAATGGGATTACGTACAGATTCGAGCAATTGCTCATTTTTTTTAGCTTATTAAAAGTTCTGTTTAACGAAATTTAATGGCTATTAACCAGAAGTTCCCTTTAAGACTTTGGTTCCGTATTATGATGCTTTTATGTCCAGATGGGGCTAACGTCGTTCTTCTATGCGTGCGCATCTTTTGATTCAGGGTCACTGTGTATTCAATCAAGACCACACGATTCTACTAGGACCTCAGGCCAAGGTTAATCTTCCCACAGCGTTGGCTCTGAAACAAAGTGTCCTCCGGCAGTTGCATGTTTACAGAGAGACAGAGATAGAGGTAAACAATGCGATTAGGAGGATATAGGGAGGGCCAATATTTCATACCCTTCCTTGTCAGGCGGTACTAAGCAAAACACGGTATTTCTTATTAAAAAACAAAAAATTGTATATTAAAACTTTGGAACATAAGTTGCTTGGTAAGACATAGAAATATGATATATTATATATATATATATATATATATATAGGATATATATATATATATATATATACATGTACTGAATGGCATTGTCACTTCTAGAAAGTCTAGAAGAGTATGGCCAGCAGGAAGTTCAAGCATTTTCAGTTAAAAACTTTATTTATATCGATCACCTACGTCCGGGATACAAATCCATCTCCAGGGCTAAAACATGGAAAAATCAAAATTCTATACATTAGAAATCAGACTAAAATGGGGGACAGTAGTAAATTATACTTTTAAAAAATTGTATAGATAAATTTATTATCATTACATCAGTGTACTTCGAATTTAAGATGAAAACAAAATGGTAAATAATTAAACATGAAAGAG
>NC_061089.1:3797194-3808498 GCF_015104395.2 Macrobrachium nipponense | reverse complement strand
CGAGATATTTTGATCATGTATATATATATATATATATATATATATATATATATATATATATATATATATATATATACGTATATATATATATACGTATATATATATATATATAATATATATATATATATATATATATATATATATATATATATATTCTTCTAAATTATAAACATCCCAATTTCAAATAATTAAAATATTCATGAAAATCCATAAACCGGTAGCTCCTCTGCGATTCTCCCACTACCTCTATGAATGATCTCCCTGTGACTCACAGTTGTTCCTTCTTCAAACACTGCTGCTGGCCATTTCCTTCTGCAGGTGCCCTGAACGCGAGAGAATTAAGCCAGCTGTCGCAGCCGCGTGTGAGCCACGTGGAATTTGGAAAAGCCACGAGGTGACGGAACAGCTGGAACCTACCGGATAGGTCCGAATTAGAACTATGACAGAGATTATAAGAAGGGTCGCACCAAGGTCTATAGAGATACAAGGTCTCTCTGCACGCAGCTTAAATCTGATTAATACCCAACCTGCCATATGTTGCTAAATATTAGTGAACGTCACGCAGTACGATACTACAGGATAGACCTTTTCCGGGTACTAGATGTGCATCATAATTGTTTATTATTGGATTTCATAATATATATATATATATATATATATACATATATATATATATATATATATATATATATATATATATATATATATATATATAATCTTTTACTATCAGATCACATAATATTTATAAGAAATTATACAAGACCTGACCTATGATGATATACTAAGAATGCAAAACTTGTCTATATAGACATATATAATGCATAAAATTATATAGATTAAAGAACTATTTTCAACTTTTTTCAACCTTACTCTGTGAAATTATTGATCTATTTAATAACCTAATCCTGAAATATGTTCGACACCGAACAGAATATGATACAGCTTCCTTAAGCAATGCTACATGTTTCTTTTTAACTGATGATAGGCTTTTCATCAAAACCTTACCTCGTCCGCTTTCAGGGTCTTTTTGCCGTGGTGGCATTTAAATATTTCCTCCGTGGTTTTTACCTCAGCAATAAATTCCCTACTTGGTTTAATCAGACACCCTCTTCCTCTGCTTATTGCTCCAATCCAACTGGTATCGTCCTCAGACACTTTCGACCCTAAATTCGGGTACTGTGTAAACTTCTTTCCAATGAAACCTCCTAAATATTCTAATCCCTCTTCTTCTATTGCAGCTTCTAAGTCCAAGGTGTCCTTAGAATTTCCTGAAATGTTCTTGTCCCCATTGCCATCATCAAAAATCAGAGTCTGGCGAACAAAACAACATTGCAGAAGGGGCTAGTTCACTTTGTAGCCACTGTTCATTAGACGTTGATGATTTTTGCTCCCCCAAATAAGAAAAGGAAGCTGCTGACATGTTATCTTCATTACCACTTTCTTCTATGTTGTGCTTTGAACCCACGAGAGAAGTCTTTACTGCTACAGCTTAGGATGCTGATGGTATACTCCCATTTGTCGAAGGGAACCGAAGAAGTTTCCAGTCCATCTTGGTTTAATCAATACGTCAAGATGTATGATATACCATACTTTTCTGCCATCATTTTGTATAGTTTAGGTAATAATATTGACGACATGATGAGACCTTTATGAAACGGGTAAGCTGTTTTGCTACCAGTCACTTTCAAGAGTTTTCCAGTGTTAATTATTTTGTTTAGCACTGCATTTTGTTTCTGTAAATTTAATTATTAAACATTCCGTGCCCAATTCTTATCAGTTGGCACTCGAGAATTGAAAAGATTAAACCTCTGTCTGCTTGCGAGATGATTTTGACAGTTTTTTCCTGGTGTTTCTCCGACAGCAGTCCTTGTTTGCCAAAATATTCCAGGGATTTACCAGCACAGCTAATTTTACACTCATAAATTGGACTCCTCGAACATTCACATCTTTTTCTGAAAGCCTATGAGTTGTCCGCAGATCACTGACAATTATCTTCAGAAGTTCTCTCATAGGACTGCTGTTTATGTACACATTTTTTGCTAACGTAAAATCATGATTTAAAGAATTATTCCAAATAAATTTTATAAGGCGCGGAGCATCAGCAAAAACATAAATTTCACGTTCAGTGTCTGCTGGTTTTTTAAAGTTGCGCCTGACGTCACTGACACAACCTGCTTAGACCACAGTCAGTTTTGGAACGAAGATGGGTTGACCCTGTATCTCTATAGACCTTCGGTCGCAGATGAAGAAAAGTCTTCAGACCTCGACTCACCACAGTGCTAGGTTTTCTTTGTAAAAAGAAATAAACCAAAATCTCGTGTTGTGCTTTATTTTAACAGGAGAGTTCTCTCACATAGAGCACCTAATGCGCGCTTATAGGTAAGGATAGGAAGAAATAATATCCTTTATGTGAAACTCCAGCCATGTGGCTTTCAAAAAATTCCCAAAATTTCTCCTTTCAATTTAACTCCGATAATGTAACTTTCATGTAATCCTGTCAAAAGAATTGTCAAGAGTGCAAAGGTAAAAGACAGGAGGATAACGTATCCATTGAGGTCAAGCAAGTCATAGGAATCTCAAAACTCCTTTACTAGAGACTGAAGTTGCAATCATAAGTACAAGAGAAAGTGACCACCCCCCACCCTTACCCTATTTACAATCCTCACGTGAAACCCTCTCGTGAGGTATCTAGACAAACATATGGGTTACCAGTTGCCAATTTTTCCCTTATGGTAAGGCATGTATGAACGATGGATGGTTGAATGATTTTTTGATTATGTAATTTTCCCATGTATCATTATTGTGTATCGACACCCCGCAAGCCTACCACCTCATAACAGTCTAAGTCTAAAATCTTTAAGCTCGTGTTGTTAGTGGGAAATATATTAACTTCAGGAATTGTATTCAATTTTATTCCACACCATTGTGTGTGCTCAATATAAATCTCATTACAATCTTTACAAGGGATGCTGTATACAGTATTGTTTGAAATGGATGGAGTATTCTTAATTAACATAATTCTTAAAATATTGTTATAGTTAAATACTAAATTATTAATATCAACATTTATTCTAAAGTATACAAGAAACCAACAAATAATTTGTTATATATTAATCTTTATTCAGTACATGCTCAAGAAATTAAGAGATCAACATTTACTAGTATGTATCTTAGAGCACTTAGAATTTGTAGTCATGAATTCTTGGACTATGAGTTTAAAATTATTGGCAAAATAGGAGATTCATTATGTTATCCTGCATATTTTTTTGGAATTGTAAAAGAATAAGGCGAAGAAGATATATTACAAGCCAACCAGAGTTAATACAGAACTAAGAATATTCTCGGTCTGCCTTTTTACCCTAATTTCATATCTGCAATGCCGATTGTAAAAACTTTTGCTATTAATTTAGTATTTAAATATAACAATACTTTAAGATATATGTTAATTAAGAATAGTACGTTCAATTCAAACAATAGTGTATACAATATCCCTTGTAAAGATTGTAATCAGATTTATATTGGCCAAACATCAAAAGGACTAAAAAAGAGATGTTCTCAACACAAATATGCTCTTTCAAGAGGCCTAACGAACAATGGTATTCCAGATCATTGGCTTAAGACTGCCCATGCCATTAATTGGGACAATTCATCTATAATCAGCAAGGGCAACGACTATTAGGAAAAAAATCTTCAGGAATCTGTGATTACTGAAGCCACGAGATCCAGGAATTTTAACCCCCACCGTAGATTAGCCCTTGGTTTTCTTTCCCTATCCTTTCTGTTTGGAGAACATGCTGGCAGAATTAAGAAACTATAACTCCGCCCACCAATACTCAGTTTTGTATATAAAGCTATGCAAACTATGTTTTATTTACCAAGAAATTGAAAATGTAGAATATACTACGAAAGTACTTGTTCTAAGTCCCACTTTTCAAGTGCTTTCTTTTGCGGATTCTATGTTTTATATATATATATATATATATATATATATATATATATATATATATATATATATATTATATATATATAACATAGAATCCGCGTAAGAAAGCACGTGAAAACTGTGACTTATATATATATATATATAGTATATATATATATATATATATATATATATATATATATATATATATATACATATATATATTATATATATATATATATATATATATATATATATATATATATATATATATCTGTGTGTGTAATACTCGTATTAGGCTTCAACAATACGGGATGGTTTAATTTCCAGATTCTTTAATTTACCAAGTATAACCTTTGGGAGACATCGGTACCTGAAGAAGTTATTATGTCTTCGAAAGCTAGTACGTACTTTGTGTACTGTACTTTGCTGCGAATTTAAACATCTGAAATTTAAACCATCCAGTCTTATTGAGGCCTAATACAAGTAGTATGAATATATATACACAATGAAGTTGTGTGGCTTTTTTTTATCATATAATTACACATGCGTGTGTGTCTGTGTGCATGGGTGGGTGGGTGGTTGGTTGGCGGTGTATGTATGTAAGGGATAGTTCCTTGTGGCGGAGACTAAACGGAAAAGAAATGTAGTGCCTTTATCTACACCAGGCAAAAGAGAAATAAGGGCCTAATCCCTCGAGGAATCTAAAACTTAATACATAAAATATGAATACATATACATGTTTTAAGTTATTTATATGTCCGAAATATTCATATTCGTGCATGTGTTTGAGAGCATTACCCGTTGTTTAGGTCATTTTATATGAAAAAAAATTATTTAGAAAGCTGTGACATTTTTTGTAAGTACTGCAAATAGGAAAGTGTTCATTCTTATCAAATAGAATAAATGTACCTCCTGTGAGACTTAAAGGCTGAACCATAGAAACTTTGTCAGAAAAATTCATCAGTGAGCTCTCTCATTTATAGCATAATTTTCGAGGTAAGAGCTGTGGGTCTTTTCCAGTTTTTAACAGTAGCCTGATGTCTGAAAATCATCTTAGTGATTGTGGAAGTTCTACGTTTCCATGGGTTCAATTAGTTTCCTGCTGACTTCAATGCGTCGGCCGTGTGTCGGCAAAATCTATTTTGCAATTGGATAAGTAATTGATACTATGACTAATTTTCATAAACTGGACTCACAGCATCTGTACTCTTAGTCACTGTAAATATCTAACTTGTATAACTTAAGCAAATTGAAAACAGAAAATAAATTCTAGACAGAAGAAAAATATATAACAAGAATCAAACAATCAGCAAAGGGACACTTTTTATACAATAAATTGCAATTTATACCTATAGATTTCTTCTGTGCAGCAGCGGCAGTCTGTTTAATAATATCCATATTTACAATTGGCGTCGTCTAGTCCGGGGCCCATCTCTCTCGACACTATGGTCTAATCTCCGAGAAGGTACGTAACGGCCCCATGGGCTGGACCTGCCGTCTTTCCCCCTCTTACAGTTCCTACTCTGGAAAACGAAGGAAACACAGGTCTCAGACGAAAGGACGAAAAAGGGGATGGAAAACTGCTCTGGTGCTGCAACTGGAAGGCAGGAAAAACTCGAGTGAGAGCTGATGAGGCTTCACGAATTGTGAACATCCGATTATTTATGTACAAAGAGGCAATTAGACTCCCGAAGGTAAAATGACAAAAAGGACCTCTGGGAAAAATGAACAAAAAGGAAAAAAATACGTGAGACTAATTTCAGGAAAAGAGCCTAATTTGGCTGAAGCTATAATGGACGCAACCTCGCATTTTAATTGATTGAACAATCTCAATTAGGGAAGTGAAAAAGTCATTCATTTGTCGTTAGGAGGGAATCCTTTCAAGTCCTTTTTATCCTATATTGCCTATTTCTTGCTTTTCCAATCACTCTTTTGGGGCTTGGGCTGCACGGTAATTGGAGGCTGCCTTTAGCGTTTTTCTGTCTGTTAGAATGTAACTGTCTGTCTGCGTGTCCTGTCTATTTTATACCCTCCATCCTGATAAAAGGAGCGGGAGTGTGTGCGTCTCTCTCTCTCTCACTCACTCTCTTTCTCTCTCTCTCTCTCTCTCTCATTAACAAATCATTCGAGGCTACGAACGTGGGCTGGTGATCACTTGTGAGACTTTATTTTCAGTATCAAATTATGCGTCGGAAATAAACAAAAACGAGCCGGCAATTCTAATAAATTATGCATCGCGAATTAAAGCCACTTTTTCCTGGATTTCTTACTGCTTAGTCTAACAGTGGATGGTAAAATAAGTTTTTATCATTCTTTGATGGGTAGACTTAATTCGCTGAAAATAGAGGAGAAAGTGAGCGGCATTTCCTCTTCTTTAAACATTTATTATTATTTTTCTATTTTATGCGCTATTCAATAACGCAAACCTTTTTCTCTCTTTTTATTCTCCTTTTGAAGGATAAAAGTAAGCATCATCATGATTCAAAAGATTTTTTTATCACGTGGCGCTTACTAATGAATTCGACAACACAAGAGAGAGAGAGAGAGAGAGAGAGAGAGAGGAGGGTGGGGCTCGGGTGAAAGAGGGGAGGGACCGGAGGGGCAGTGGAGCTTTTGATTAGAAAAAAAGAAAAAGAAAAAGGAAGAGGAAATGCAAGAAAAAAAAAATGGCGCTGAAAATCAAATTACGCTTCATGAATTGAAGAACGATCGGACGAGGATACTTCATCAGGCAACTTGCTTTTCGATGTTTGTTTATTTGAGCTCATTAAATTCCGAGAAAAGTTTTAATTCGGACTTTTCAGAAATGGCGGACTTTTACAGAGACACTCAGAGAAACGCGTGTCATTTTTAGGGAGGATTTGTTTTTGTTTTTGTGCCTATTAAATGCTAGACGTCGTAAAAGGTTTTCCTGATTTTGTATTAATGTTGCAGCGAGTGTTCTTGCTCGTTCGTATGTATATTATACTATAGTAAGTGATGTTTTTGTTGTGCCTCTCATAGCCTCTGTGTTTGTCTGATAATGTGCTTTTGGGCTGCGTTTATTTGTCGTCTACAAGACGAGTTGAACTGTGAAGACTCTTCTGTTTTAAATACTGAATGAGTTGACTTCTGTTTCAGTTGCTTTACTGCTTGAAATCTTGTCATTAGCTATTTACCCTCACCAGATTTTCGTCTCGTCTACTTCTCTGTAAAATGACCAGTTTCAAACATTTAATTATGTATTGTTGTTTCCAGAGGCATTTGATCATTACCCTTTCCCAAACGTTTAGTCATGGCCCCCAAACAAAGGCTATAGGCTTGCTAGCCTTGAAGTCTAGGATATAGACCAGTTTGTGTATGGGACGTGTTCACGGCTGATTAATTATCGCAAGCATAAGAGTGTGCATTGGGGGAAATTTTCCATGTAGAGTGGTCTAATTTTGAGAAGCATAGGGACAAATTTTGGACTGACAGTGACTTACCGAGCATGGCTTATATATGAATGACTGAAATCTCGCTTTACTTGATCTCTATTATAGCTTACTGAAAAGGGGATGAGAGAAGCAATGAAGTACAGAAGTCAGATTTCACATCCATGTATGTAGCCTTGAGTATATTGATGACGAAACAGATATAGACAGGAATACATTCAGGAAATTAAAATATCGTTATTCTGCATTAAGAGCGGTAAAAATGACTCTTTATGATAGCAACAGATATATTTACAGCACAACAAAACCTGATTGTACTACCATATAGTATTTATTTATAAGGTATTTCCTTTATCCTTAAGGACTTTGTGTACGTATATTGTAAATTTTTATCACCATGTTTCGGTCCTCTTCAAAATGCCTTAGATTTAAAAGTATGGTTTCCTTTTCTCCTGAAGTACATCTGCATATCTACATCACGTGTGTGGTGATTTTAAGCATTTACGAAATTTTTTCTCATACACCTTGAAATATTTTTATTTACGTAGTGCTTAATATCGAGTTCACTCTACCTTGGGAGTAATAAGCATCGAAGGGGCATTAGAAGAGAACAAGCGATATCTAACCAGCCAGATTGGAACTTGGGAGCCGACGACTTACACTTGCGATTTTTACCACTATATACACAGACAGACAGACAGACAGACAGACAGACAGACAGACAGACAGACAGACAGACAGACGACGACAGACAGACAGACAGACAGACAGACAGACAGACAGACAGACAGACAGACAGACAGACAGAGACAGACATATATATATATATATATATATTACGACCCTTGTGGGGCCGTGGTGCAAGTTCTTAAAGCACCAGGAAAGAGAGGGCAGTAATACAGTGTCCAATAAATAAAGGTCAATGGAGACGAAAACACGAGAGAAAACTTAACAATATTTATTACACAAAGCAATAAAATAAGCAACAGTCAGCCTTGTGACTATAGGACAAATATACAGTCCTTAAATTAAATCCAGTAGGATTACCTAACCTCTAAAACTATATCCCTAAGATAGTTGTAAAATAACACAAGGAATAAATAAAGGGCCCAAATAACCTACCTATAACTAAATAAGGTTAGGAAGGAAGGAGTAGACATACAGAAAGAAAACACTTAAATTCCTACCTAATATTATAAAGCTAAACTTAACATTAACACCCTAGGATAGGTGCAAATAAAATGTTCTTATACGAGAACTTCAAAAATAATGAAACCACAAAAGCTCCTCACAGTTTATAGAGGGAACAAAGGGTTACACCCACACTTGTTGGCATCCAAAGGTGCTAGGCTGAGGGTCATAGCACTGGGGAAGTCTGACACGGTATCACGGCAGGCTACCAGGTATGGCGTCACTCGTCAGGTCACCGCTAGCGGAGGGAGTTCTGGAGCGCAGGTAGCAACAGGGGTATAATAATAATAGTGCCTCCCTGAAATAAATACCAAACGGATATTACCTGTTCACAGACTCCCTACATGCCTCCTCGGGCCACAATGCCCCCACAACTGCCGCACTGGTGAAGACGACGTCCTGGAGGATGCAGAGGCGCCCTTCCTGCGTCCACTCGGCCGGGAATAATTCCTCTGCGTCGTCCTGAGCCCGCAGGAAGTCCACACCTCACACAAACACTAGCCTAGGGTAGGCTACAAAAGCTCAGAACGCCGTGGGTGGCACAGGAACTGAGCCCACAGCACAAAAGGTAATCCAGGTAATCCAATACGCAGCTTAAGTGTGGGAGGCATGCAAGTCAGGCCCGTACTGACTAGAGGAGGAACCTTATCCTCCGAAGAAAACTTTTGTCTCCAAGGACGAACACAGTAAAATCAGGAGATGAAACTGCCAGTCAACACTCCAGAGTCCATGGCAGCTCTCACCAACACCAAAAAGAAACAATAGATGGAGTTAGGAGTGAACTTTTTACACATTCCAATGCCGGGGAGTAGGCTACTAAACTTCTTTAGCAACACAGCCTTGTCACAAGAAAAACCAAACTTAACCGAAAATAAATCAACAATTAAAAGTAAATCACAAGGCTGAGACTAAGATAAAATTAATGACAATTACGTTAATACCTGATATATATATATATATATATATATATATATATATATATATATATATATATATATATATGTATATATGAGATTCTTACTACAATAAAGCTGTAAAGCTATTTTATGATGATGAAAGTATGAAAGTGACAGAGAGATATAATTAAGTACACGTTTTGTTTGCTCTGTTTTATAAAGCACATCTAATATTCTCATACGATAACATAGTAAAAGCATGCTTACAAGAACTGTCCTCAACACAGCAGCAAAATTGATTATGAAACCCCAAGTATGGACCAGACGAGTAAATAGTTGAAGGGAAGACTGTTAAATAACGTAACTGTTTTGTAGCAATTGGCCAGAAGAATAATGGTCTTTTTGTACCTAAGTAGAAGGATAATAGTACGAAGTAATGAGGATGTAACCTTGGCCCTATTAGAATCTGCACTAATGCTGTTGAAATGAAAATAATATTAAGTCTAGGTCTGCATAATTGACCCCATTCAAGATAAGATACACGAAGAAAATTTACCTGAGACGCTCAAGGTTGCAAGTAATTCTTGTTAATGTCTTCAGCCTTTCCTTGGTTATTCTTATACAGAATTAACCTAGGAAAAGTATGGCTTGTGCGTGATAGAATTAGAAAAAAAAAATTGTCTACCAGTCGATAGTAGTCTGGGATGAGTTAACAGAAGCTTGTCTCGAAAGTTGTTGTTTTAAATTATATAGTAATATATATATATATTATATATATATATATATATTATATATATACATATATATATATATATATGTACATATATATATATATATATATATATATATATATATATATATACATATATATATACACACACACACATATATATATATATATATTAAATATATATATATATATATATATATATATATATATATATATATATATATATATATATATATATATACACACACACACACACACACACACACATCATAATATATATATATATATATATATATATATATATATATATATATAATACGTATATATATATACGTATACGTATACGGGTGTGTATGTATGTATAAATATACCGTTTATTGTATTTTTTTTTATTTTGGCGGTATATATACTGCATTAATACTAAAATTACTTTACTGCGCTCCTCATGGTAGGTTTATAATTCTCAATATTAACTTTGCATTCATTATAGGTTAAATAGCTTCAAAATTGTTTGATGCATATTCTGCAATTGCCATCCATGGTAAATTCATGTCCTATTGTAAGCCAGTGAGTTCGAATCTTTATTACTTTAGCATTACACATGGAAAACTGTTTTAGAAATTTCAGTATATTTCGCTGGAAAGACTTTTTTTAAAAGATGATTTATTATTTAGAAATGTATTCTACATTCATAGATCTTCGAGAAGCTCCTGATGCAATGCTGTTTCGCTAAGTCCCAATTAGAAAGACAAGATAGATATATTGTAACATAAAATTCAGGCAAAATGCATGAAATCTGTGAAAAAATTCCGAAGATTCTGCGTTTTGCCGGATTGTGGAGCGACATGTGTCTAATATCACCCAAAAAAACGTTAGTGTCACATAGTTGGGCAACATATTCTTTCGTTCTCTATGTAACCACAATACGGTCATTTATTTAAAAAAAATGCGTAGAAGAAAAAACAAGTTGAATATCAAAATACACCATATGATTTAACATTTAACTTTAAATCTCACTTTTATCTTAAAATAATAGGAAAAATATAGCCTTTTTTACATAACTCACAAATGGTAATTTATTGAAAAAATGTGGATGGAATAAAAAAAAAAGATTCAGAATATCAAAATATATCATATGAGGAAATTATT
>NC_061089.1:3787194-3789694 GCF_015104395.2 Macrobrachium nipponense | reverse complement strand
AGTGGTAATTGATCTGTTTTCCTTCAATCAACTTGAAGTGACTTAGAACTAGGGAAGTACTTAGACTTTTGAAATCAGGGAAATACTTAGACTTTTAAAGTTGTTGACGGAGTGATGCCCTTTGATTAATTTGATTACTTACAAGATTACCTCACACCTGTTTGGACGAACTTAGTCTGATTTTCTGCAATACTGGTAAGTTGTTAAGGGATCACTGTTGCCTTTAGAGTATTCAGTCGTTTAGTACCTGTGATGAGGGTTCAGGTGTCTGGCTGTTGTGAGGTAACAATTAATTAATGGTAAGTTTAGTAACCAGATACTTGGCACTTTGTCACAATATATATATATATATATAATATATATATATATATATATATATATATATATATATATATATATATATATATATATATATATATATATATATATATATATATATATAATATATATATATATATATAAGTCATATCACATTTCCGTGATTCATATACATATATCGAGCTACAATGTCCTTTAATATCTAATTCGCTCTACCTCGGAATTAATATATTTTCATATATGCTTAACCGAAGGGGAATTTTTTCTCGATAATAGATTTGCCTGGACCAGGGCGCGAACCTATGGATCCTTTCAAACCCAGGAACGTCAGTGAAGCTTTACCTACTACACCACCGAATTAGATATTAAAGGACATTGTAGCTCGATATATGTATATGAATCACGGAAATGTGATATGACTTATAGATTGGCTACGTGCTGTCAAAAGCACTACAAACACTACCGAGTCGAAGGTGGGGTTGATGTTGTCTCCAAAAACCACTAATTACCTGCGCGCGAAAGGGTATATGAGGGTGAGAGGCGACATCGAACTTTTTAGCCTCCTCGCGGTGGTGTAGTAGGTAACGCTTCACTGACGTTCCTGGGTTTGAAAGGATCCATAGGTTCGCGCCCTGGGTCCAGGCAAATCTAATTATCGAGAAAAAATTGCCCCTTCGGTTAAGCATATATTGAAAATATATTAATTCCGAGGAGAGCGAATTAGATATTAAAGGACATTGTAGCTCGATATATGTTATATGAATCACGGAAATGTGATATGACTTATAGATTGGCTAACGTGCTGTCAAAAAAGCAGCTACAAACACTACCGGAGTCGAGGTGGGTTGATGTTGTCTCCAAAACCACTAATACCTGCGCGCGAAAGGTATATGAGGGTAGAGGCGACATGACTTTTTAGCCTCTCGCGGTGGTGTAGTAGGTAAACGCTTCACTGACGTTCCTGGGTTTGAAAGGATCCATAGGTTCGCGCCCTGGTCCAGGCAAATCTATTATCGAGAAAAAATTCCCTTCGGTTCAAGCATATATGAAATATATTAATCCGAGGTAGAGCGAATTAGATATTAAAGGACATTGTAGCTCGATATATGTATATGAATCACGGAATGTGATATGACTTATAGATTGGCTACGTGCTGTCAAAAAGCACTACAAACACTACCGGAGTCGAGGTGGGTTGATGTTGTCTCCAAACCACTAATTACCTGCGCGCGAAAGGTATATGAGGGTGAGAGGCGACATGAACTTTCTTTTAGCCTCTCGCGGTGGTGTAAGTAGGTAACGCTTCACTGGACGTTCCTGGGTTTGAAAAGGATCCATAGGTTCGCGCCCTGGTCCAGGCAAATCTTATTATCGAGAAAAATTCCCCTTCGGTTAAGCATATATGAAAATATATTAATTCCGAGGTAGAGCGAATTAGATATTAAAGGACATTGTAGCTCGATATATGTATATGAATCACGGAAATGTGATATGACTTATAGATTGGCTACGTGCTGTCAAAAGCACTACAAACACTACCGGGAGTCGAGGTGGGTTGATGTTGTCTCCAAACCACTAATTACCTGCGCGCGAAAGGTATATGAGGGTGAGAGGCGACATGAACTTTTTAGCCTCTCGCGGTGGTGTAGTAGGTAACGCTTCACTGACGTTCCTGGGTTTGAAAGGATCCATAGGTTCGCGCCCTGGTCCAGGCAAATCTATTATCGAGAAAAAATTCCCCTTCTTCGGTTAAGCATATATGAAAAATAATATTAATTCCGAGGTAGAGCGAATTAGATATTAAAGGACATTGTAGCTCGATATATATATATATATATATATATATATATATATATATATATATATATATATATATATATATATATACATACATAATAGGAACCGTATGGCCAGCAGAAACTTCAGCATTTTCAATTAAAACTTTATTTTATCTCCATCCCCTACGTTTTTGCCTCTTTTCTTTTTTACTTTTTGTAAACATATGCAGAAATATTTTGCTTTTTGCTTGTTAGGATTAATGTTAAATATTTTCTTTCCTGTCTTTAGTAATAATGTAATTTTTTTCAGATATTTGTTTGCGGCTTTTGTGTTAGTATTCAGCATTTTTTTCTCTCTCCTTAAATTGCCATTATGATTAGTAGCTTTGCTCTTTCATGTTTAA
>NC_061089.1:3783182-3785682 GCF_015104395.2 Macrobrachium nipponense | reverse complement strand
CATAAAATTCAAGAAAATTAATTCAATCAAAATTTAAGTGTTAGGCAATACTTAAAATTTGGAAATCAATTCACAAGTGCTAAACAACAATAAAACTTGAAAAGAATTCTAAGTGCAAATCAATTTACAAGTGTTAAATTCAATTAAATGTGCAACGATTAAGTAATGAAAATAACAAAGTTAAATAAATTGTGAAGGCAAATGAAAACACAGAAAAATGTGGAAAATACCAAAATTGCAAAAAAGTATTAATCACACAGAATATAAAAATAAAACACACACTTCAATAAGAAAATGAATAAAATGCACAAAACATAAAAATCACTTCAAATGAAACAAACACAAAGCACAAAAATGTGCAATGTGTAAAAATGTAAATCTTTTCACTCAAACCATTGTAACCATTAGTTATTAGTTTCTTACCAAACCACTGACTATTAGTTATTAGTTGCAACTAATAAAAATATAACACACTTTACCTTCTTGGTATACCAATTTTCTATTTTCTTTCTTTGCTACAGCTTGTTCAAAAATTCACCACAGCTCACAAAAATAGGCGCCCTTACACACTAATATAATGCTTGTTCAGATTCCACAAAAACACTAAATATACTAATAAACTCTAAAGAAATATGAAATCTGAAATCTACAAGTTACGAGAGACCAATTTACGTTACGTTAATGTAATCTCAAGTATGTCGAGGGAGAGAGAGAGAGAGAGAGAGAGAGAGAGAGAGAGACGCAACGCGGTTATAAGATGCAATGAAAACCTCTTGTTTGTATGGGTACTTCAGAGACCTGATGGGTTCAAAACGTTCTGAGCATGCGAAAGATGAATGTAATGCTTCTGGAAACTTCTAATAGTGACGTAACTTTACAGACAAATGGTGAAATTTACACGTGGCATTCGGCAAAGATGAACACGTATGAAACGAGTATACATCATGTACGTACCAGCTCAACAAAGACACGTACCAGATCGAGACAGAAATCGAGCAATAATTAAGATTAACATGTTTTTTAAAAACAACACGGAGATTTGAGTTCATCTAATCTAGAGGTGATGAAAAGTTACAAAACAAGTCTAGCTTTGAACGGACAAAGATAATCTCTCTCTTTCTTTACTACATTATATATTCTTTTACAATATGTTATGTGAAATCTGAACACACATTTTAAACATCCTACAACTCTAGAGCTAGATAAGGAATTTGAAAAATGTTGCAAAATTCTATACATAACATTTCATACAGTTCAGAGGAGAATAGCATTTATTGAAAGTAGCAATATATAATAATATATATATATCATATATATATATATATATATATATATATATCTATATATATATATATATATATATATATAATATATATATATATATATATATATATATATATATATATATATATATATATATATATATATATATTTCTATAACTGAATCACGAAAGTTAGGAACGTGATAAATCCATAAATAAAGATATGCTATGAAGGAAAAATAAACGAAGGAGTCAATGCGAGACCTTTCGACGTTTCCACGTCCTTTTACTGAGCAGAAACTGACATACATGCGGCAAAAGACAAAGCAAGAGGATTCGTATAACTGACAGATACAAGGACAAGACAGTTAAAGAATTTATATATATATATATATATATATATATATATATATATATATATATATATATATATATATATATATATATATATATATGTATGTATCATGGTACCCCTGAAGTATTGTTAACTTGCGACTGGAGATGATATATATATATATATATATATATATATATATATATATATATATATACATATATATATACGTATATATATATATATATATATATATATACATATATATATATCATCATTTATATATATATATATCTATATATATACTATTATATATATATATATCAACTCCATATATTCTATATATTTATATATATATATATATATATATAGTCTATATCTATATATAATATATAATATATATTATATATATATAATATATATATATATATGTATATCGAATATATATATAACAATAATATATATATATATACATATATATATATACATCAATATATCATCTAGTATATATATCTATATCTATATATATATATATATATATACACACTATATATATATTTATATATATATATATATATATATATATATATATATATATAATATATAATATATATATATATATATATATATATATATATATATATATATATATGTATATATATATATATATATATATATATATATATATATATTCATCTCCAGTCGGCAAGATAACAATACTTCAGGGGTACCATGATACATCTAGTAGAACGCCATAATTTATATTCAAAACGTTTCGCACACAAATCCCGGTGCACCATGTCTGTGTACAATGAAATTAATTACAATATAATTAGGAATTCGCAATATTACAGGCTAATTACAAATTAATGGTTTAATAAGCAAAGCAGAAGTTAAAAGTTAA
>NC_061089.1:3765682-3773182 GCF_015104395.2 Macrobrachium nipponense | reverse complement strand
GAGAGAAAAAGGTTTGCGTTATTGAATAGCGCATAAAATAGAAAAATAATAATAAATGTTTAAAAAAAAAAAGGGTAAGAAAAAGAAGAGGAAATGCCGCTCACTTTCTCCTCTATTTTCAGCGAATTAAGTCTACCCATCAAAGAATGATAAAAACTTATTTTACCATCCACTGTTAGACTAAGCCAGTAAAAAAAGAAATCCAGGAAAAAGTGGCTTTAATTCGCGATGCATAATTTATTAGAATTGCCGGCTCGTTTTTGTTTATTTCCGACGCATAATTTGATACTGAAAATAAAGTCTCACAAGTGATCACCAGCCCACGTTCGTAGCCTCGAATGATTTGTTAATGAGAGAGAGAGAGAGAGAGAGAGAGAGAGAGAGAGAGAGAGAGAGAGAGAGAGAGAGAGAGAGAGACGCACACACTCCCGCTCCTTTTATCAGGATGGAGGGTATAAAATAGACAGGACACGCAGACAGACAGTTACATTCTAACAGACAGAAAAACGCTAAAGGCAGCCTCCAATTACCGTGCAGCCCAAGCCCCAAAAGAGTGATTGGAAAAGCAAGAAATAGGCAATATAGGATAAAAAGGACTTGAAAGGATTTCCTCTAACGACAAATGAATGACTTTTTCACTTCCCTAATTGAGATTGTTCAATCAATTAAAATGCGAGGTTGCGTCCATTATAGCTTCAGCCAAATTAGGCTCTTTCCTGAAATTAGTCTCACGTATTTTTTCCTTTTGTTCATTTTTCCCAGAGGCCCTTTTTGTCATTTTACCTTCGGAGTCTAATTGCCTCTTTGTACATAAATAATCGGATGTTCACAATTCGTGAAGCCTCATCAGCTCTCACTCGAGTTTTTCCTGCCTTCCAGTTGCAGCACCAGAGCAGTTTTCCATCCCCTTTTTCGTCCTTTCGTCTGAGACCTGTGTTTCCTTCGTTTTCCAGAGTAGGAACTGTAAGAGGGGGAAAGACGGCAGGTCCAGCCCATGGGGCCGTTACGTACCTTCTCGGAGATTAGACCATAGTGTCGAGAGAGATGGGCCCCGGACTAGACGACGCCAATTGTAAATATGGATATTATTAAACAGACTGCCGCTGTTGCACAGAAGAAATATATAGGTATAAATTGCAATTTATTGTATAAAAAGTGTCCCTTTGCTGATTGTTTGATTCTTGTTATATATCTTTCTTCTGTCTAGAATTTCTTTTCTGTTTTCAGTTTGCTTAAGTTATACAAGTTAGATATTTACAGTGACTAAGAGTACAGATGCTGTGAGTCCAGTTTATGAAAATTAGTCATCGTATCAATTACTTATCCAATTGCAAAATAGATTTGGCCGACACACGGCCGACGCATTGAAGTCAGCAGGAAACTAACTGAACCCATGGAAACGTAGAACTTCCACAATCACTAAGATGATTTTCAAACATCAGGCTACTGTTAAAAACTGGACTAGACACACAGCTCTTACCTCGAAAATTATGTTATAAATGAGAGAGCTCACTGATGAATTTTTCTGACAAAGTTTCTATGGTTCAGCCTTTAAGTCTCACAGGAGGTACATTTATTCTATTTGACAAGAATGAACACTTTCCCATTTGCAGTACTTACAAAAAATGTCACAGCTTCTTAAATAATTTTTTTTATATAAAATGACCTAAACAACGGGTAATGCTCTCAAACACATGTACGAATATGAATATTTCGGACATAATAAAATAACTTAAAACATGTATATGTATTCATATTTTATGTATTAAGTTTTAGATTCCTAGAGGGATTAGGCCCTTATTCTCTTTTGCCTGGTGTAGATAAAGGCACTGCATTTCTTTTCCGTTTAGTCTCCGCCACAAGGAACTATCTCTTACATATATACATCTCCAACCCAACCACCCACCCACCCACCCATACACGCAGACACACACGCATATGTAGTTATATAATAAAAAAAAAGCCACGCAACTTCATTGTTTTATATATATTCATACTACTTGTATTAGGCCTCAATAAGACTGGATTGGTTTAAAGTTCAGATGTTTTAATTCGCAAAGTACAGTACACAAAGTACTAGCTTTCGAAGGCATAATAACTTCTTCAGGTACCGATGTCTCCGAAAAGTTATACTTGGTAAATTAAAGAATCTGGAATTTAAATCATCCCGTATTATTATTGAAGCCTAATATGAGTATTACACACACAGATATATATATATATATATATATATCCTATATATATATATATATATATATATATATATATATATATATAACATAGAATCCGCGTAAGAAAGCACGTGAAAACTGGGACTTAGAACAAGTACTTTCGTAGTATATTCTACATTTCAAAGTTCGCGGTATATAAAGCAGAGCTTTATATACAAAACTGAGTATTGGTGGGCGGAGTTATAGTTTCTTAATTCTGCCAGCATGTTCTCCAAACAGAAAGGATAGGGAAAGAAAACCAACGGCCTAATCTACGGTTGGGGTTTAAAATTCCTGGATCTCGTGGCTTCAGTGAACACAGATTCCAGGAGATTTTTTTCCTAATAGTCGTTGCCCTTGCTGATTATAGATGAATCGTCCCAATTAATGGCATGGGCAGTCTTAAGCCAATGATCTGGAATACCATTGTTTGTTGGGCCTCTTGAAAGAGCATATTTGTGTTGAGAACATCTCTTTTTTAGTCCTTTTGATGTTTGGCCAATATAAATCTGGTTACAATCTTTACAAGGGATACTGTATACATTATCGTTGAATTGAATGTACTATTCTTAATTAATATATTTCTTAAAGTATTGTTATATTTAAATACTAAATTGATAGCAAAAGGTTTTACAATCGGTATTGCAGATATGAAATTAGGGTGAAAAGGTAGACCGAGAATATTCTTAGTTCTGTATTAACTCGTTGGTTTGGTAATATATCTTCTTTGCCTTATTCTTATACAATTCCAAAAAAATATGCAGGATAACATAATGAATCTCCTATTTTGCCAATAATTTTAAACTCATCGTCCAAGAATTCATGACTACAAATTCTAAGTGCTTTAAGATACATACTAGTAAATGCTGATCTCTTAATTTCTTGAGCATGTGCTGAATAAAGATTAATATATAAAAAATTATTTGTTGGTTTCTTGTATACTTTAAAATAAATGTTTATACTAATAATTTAGTATTCAACTATAACAATACTTTAAGAATTATGTTAATTAAGAATACTCCATCCAATTCAAACAATATTGTATACTGCATCCCTTGTAAAGATTGTAATGAGATTTATATTGAGCACACACAATGGTGTGGAATAAAATTTAATACAATTTTTGAAGTTAATATATTTCCCACCAACCAACACGAGCTTAAAGATTTTAGACTTAGACTGTTTATGAGGTGTTAGGCTTGCGGAGTGTCGATAAACAATAATGATACATGGGAAAATTACATAATCAAAAAATCATTCAACCATCCATCGTTCATACATACGTTACCATAAGGGAAAAATTGGCAACTGGTAACCCAAATGTTTGTCTAGATACATTGGCAGTTCATTGGTCTTCACGAGAGGGTTTCACGTGAGGGTTGTAAATGGGGGAAGGGGGTGGTCGCTTTCTTTTGTACTTATGATTGCAACTTCAGTCTCTAGTAAAGGAGTTTTGAGATTCCTATGATTTGCTTGACCTCAATGGATACGTTATCCTCCTATCTTTTACCTTTGCACTCTTGACAATTCTTTTGACAGGATTACATGAAAGTTACATTATCGGAGTTAAATTGAAAGGAGAAATTTTGGGAATTTTTTGAAAGCCACATGGCTGGAGTTTCACATAAAGGATATTATTTCTTCCTATCCTTACCTATAAGCGCGCAATAGGTGCTCTATGTGAGAGAACTCGCCCGTTAAAATAAAGCACAACACGAGATTTTGGTTTATTTCTTTTTACAAAGAAAACCTAGCACTGTGGTGAGTCGAGGTCTGAAGACTTTTCTTCATCTGCGACCGAAGGTCTACAGAGATACAGGGTCAACCCATCTTCGTTCCAAAACTGACTGTGGTCTAAGCAGGTTGTGTCTGTGACGTCACGCGCAACTTTAAAAAGCCAGCAGACAGTGAACGTGAAATTTATGTTTTTGCTGATGCTCCGCGCCTTATAAAATTTATTTGGAATAATTCTTTAAATCATGATTTTACGTTAGCAGAAAATGTGTACATAAATAGCAGTCCTATGAGAGAACTTCTGAAGATAATTGTCAGTGATCTGCGGACAACTCATAAGCTTTCAGAAAAAGATGTGAATGTTCGAGGAGTCCAATTTATGAGTGTAAAATTAGCTGTGCAACTTTTCTCAGAAAAGGCTGGTAAATCCCTGGAATATTTTGGCAAACAAGGACTGCTGTCGGAGAAACACCAGGAAAAAACTGTCAAAATCATCTCGCAAGCCGACAGAGGTTTAATCTTTCAATTCTCGAGTGCCAACAGATAAGAATTGGGCACGGAATGTTTAATAATTAAATTTACAGAAACAAAAATGCAGTGTCTAAACAAAATAATTAACACTGGAAAACTCTTGAAAGTGACTGGTAGCAAAACGGCTTACCAGTTTCATAAAGGTCTCATCATGTCGTCAATATTATTACCTAAACTATACAAAATGATGGCAGAAAAGTATGGTATATCATACATCTTGACGTATTGATTAAACCAAGATGGACTGGAAACTTCTTCGGTTCCCTTCGACAAATGGGAGTATACCATCAGCATCCTAAGCTGTAGCAGTAAAGACTTCTCTCGTGGGTTCAAAGCACAACATAGAAGAAAGTGGTAATGAAGATAACATGTCAGCAGCTTCCTTTTCTTATTTGGGGGAGCAAAAATCATCAACGTCTAATGAACAGTGGCTACAAAGAGAACTAGCCCCTTCTGCAATGCTGTTTTGTTCGCCAGACTCTGATTTTTGATGATGGCAAGAACATTTCAGGAAATTCTAAGGACACCTTGAACTTAGAAGCTGCAATAGAAGAAGAGGGATTAGAATATTTAGGAGGTTTCATTGGAAAGAAGTTTACACAGTACCCGAATTTAGGGCGGTTCGAAAGTGTTCTGAGGACGATACCAGTTGATTGGAGCAATAAGCAGAGGAAGAGGGTGTCTGATGAAACCAAGTAGGGAATTTATTGCTGAGGTAAAAACCACGGAGGAAATGTTTAAATGCCACCACGGCAAAAGACCCTGAAAGCGGACGAGGTAAGGTTTTGATTGAAAAGCCTATCATCAGTTAAAAGAAACATGTAGCATTGCTTAAGGAAGCTGTATCATATTCTGTTCGGTGTCGAACATATTTCAGGATTAGGTATTAAATAGATCAATAATTTCACAGAGTAAGGTTTTGAAAAAAGTTGAAAATAGTTCTTTAATCTATATAATTTTATGCATTATATATGTCTATATAGACAAGTTTTGCATTCTTAGTATATCATCATAGGTCAGGTCTTGTATAATTTCTTATAAATATTATGTGATCTGATAGTAAAAGATTATATATATAATATATAATATATATATATATATATATTATATATATATATATATATATATATATATATATATATTATATATACATTATAAAATCCAATAATAAACAATTATGATGCACATCTAGTACCCAAAAAGGTCTACCCTGTTGTATCGTACTGTGTGACGTCACTAATTTTTAGCAAACATATGGCAGGTTGGGTATTAATCAGATTTAAGCTGCGCACAGAGAGACCTTGTATCTCTATAGACCTTGGTGCGACCCTTCTTATAATCTCTGTCCTAGTTCTAATTCGGACCTATCTGGTAGGTTCCAGCTGTTCCGTCACCTCGTGGCTTTTCCAAATTCCACGTGGCTCACACGCGGCTGCGACAGCTGGCTTAATTCTCGCACGTTCAGGGCACCTGCAGAAGGAAATGGCCAGCAGCAGTATTTGAAGTAGGAACAACTGTGAGTCACAGGGAGATCGTTCATAGAGGTAGTGGGAGAATCTCAGAGGAGCTAAGGGTTTATGGATTTTCATGAATATTTTAATTATTTGAAATTGGGGATGTTTATTATTTAGAAGAATATATATAGTATATATATATATATATATATATATATATATATATATATATATATATCGAGCTACAAATTTCCTTTAATATCTAATTCACTCTACCTCGAAATTAATATATTTTCATATATGTTTAAGCGAGGGGGAATTTATCAAGCGATAAATAGAAACTGGCGGCCGACAGGCGCGAACCATCGACCTCATCAATTCCATGGACTGGCAGTGAAGCCTTAGATATAAGTTTATGCCGTGCCTCCCATCTCAAATACCTTGGCCGCACTCAGGTGTTTTTTGTTTTGGAGACTGCTTCAGCCCATCTCATCCTCGGTTGCGTGGTAGTGCTTTGCCCGCACGTAGTCATTATATAAGTCTATCACATTACCGTGATTCATATACATATATCGAGCTACAAATGTCCTTTAATACCTAATTTGTTCTACCTCGGAATTAATATATTTTCATATAACACCTGAGCGCGGCAGGTATTTGAGATGGGAGGCGGCATAAACTTATATCTCTTGCGGTGGCGGGGTTGTCTAAGGCTTCACTGCCAGTCCTGGAATTGAGAGGTCGATGGTTCGCGCCTGTCGGCCGCCAATTCTATTATCGCTTAATAAATTCCCCCTCGGTTAAACATATATGAAAATATATAATTCCGAGGTAGAGCGAATTAGATTTAAAGGACATTTGTAACTCGATATATGTATATGAATCACGGTAATGTGATACACTTATATATATATATATATATATATATATATATATATATATTATATATATATATATATATATATATATATATATATATGCATGATCAAAATCAAGATTCTATTATCGCTTAATAAATTCCCCCTCGGTTAAAATATATATGATAATATATTAATTCCGAGGTAGAGCGAATTAGATATTAAAGGACATTTGTAGCTCGATATATGTATATGAATCACGGTAATGTGATAGACTTATATAATGACTACGTGCGGGCAAAAGCACTACCACGCCTACCGAGGACGAGATGGGTTGATGCACTCTCCAAAACAAAAAACACCTGAGCGCGGCAGGTATTTGAGATGGGAGGCGGCATAAACTTATATCTCTTGCGGTGGCGGGGTTGTCTAAGGCTTCACTGCCAGTCCTGGAATTGAGAGGTCGATGGTTCGCGCCTGTCGGCCGCCAATTCTATTATCGCTTAATAAATTCCCCCTCGGTTAAACATATATGAAATATATTAATTACCGAGGTAGAGCGAATTAGATTTAAAGGACATTTGTAGCTTGATATATGTATGTGAATCACGGTAATGTGATACACTTATATATATATATATATATATATATATATATATATATATTATATATATATATATATATATATATATATTGCATGATCAAAATATCTCG
>NC_061089.1:3748554-3761054 GCF_015104395.2 Macrobrachium nipponense | reverse complement strand
ATTCAATGCAAGTTTAAGCTTTTATTTATCCGTGTCCACCGAAAAAGTTTATAAAGCGGCAGTTGAATCTCGTTAGTGAAAGCCTTAGTCATTACTGTAACATGTTTCATTCACGTTTACCATTATTAGTATTTCTATTAATGTATGTATATGTATCGTACCTTGTCAGTGTAGTCTGTGATATGGTTCATTCACGGAGCTGCCTTTGGGCGTGCATAAGTGATAGTCTGGCCATGTAGCATTTCACATAATAGTGCAGTTGTGTGGAGAAGGGCTATAAGATGAAATGGTTTCTTGTAATAGGCGTTTGCTTTTGATACTTCTGTTCCCAACTCAATTGCTTGATCTTTCAAGTTTGTTCATCTCAAAAAGAGCTCTTTCACCAAACAACAAGGACGTTATATGTCACGGTGATAACACTGTGGAAAGGAACATACAAATGCAATTGCAACACTATTTACGGAATGAATGAGTGATTTACTCAAACAGATAAATCATTTTAAGGTAAGAAATGAATCAGATTAAAGTGAGGAGGTTTTGCATGCGCGATATAAGGATAAATCTAATTAATGCAGTTAAGCTTGCGTTAATTACATCTAGATTATAAAGAGCATTGCTTCAGATATATCTATTCTGTTTCTTAACTCATCCTCATTTCTTAAGTTATCAGGCACTCTTATTTATTATGAATAATAATGGAGGTATAATTTCAGATATAATGCGCTTGTCATTACCTCAATAAATGTAATATTACAAATAATTTCTTATCAGAGGGTATGGTACTAGAATATCTTCAACTGGTTTCATTGCCAGTCAGTTGAAATTGTCTACCCTCTAGGCTCATTTTTTTGAGAAAGAGAACCGATATAGTGGAGGGATTTGGAATACAATACATTCCTGGTGGGGAAAGGAATCGAAGGGTAGTTGATGATGGGGTTTTGTGGGATGGAAGGGTAGTTTTGGTGAACGTGGAATGGTTGTTTATGTCGAGGTTTGTAGACTGGGTAGATTGTTGTCGTGGTAAGTTGGAGGGAAGAGAGCAAAAGGGGAATGAATAAGGAAAAGTTAGTTAAAAAGCAATAAGGAATAGAATTAGTTACGGTGATTCAGGGATCGGTAATTGTACTCAAAAATTCAGTTAGAAATCAGTTTGGTTCGTGCTATAGTCTGGTTAGGTAATGAATGATTGTAGCAGTAATGGGAGATGCGGTAGGAAATGATTAGTGGTTTGGAGTCAGCTAAATTGTCACGGAATTGATCCTATTCGGAACGACTGGTGTTTCATCGTTGAGGGTGGGCAAGATGAATTCTTTAGGCGAAAGGCTCCAGATTCCTATAATCATACGTAGTTGGTGGTGGGTCTTGGGTGGTAAAACTGCTTTACCAGATATGTTATAAGTAATAGAATAGAATATAGGATTTAGGCTAAAGATCAAGCGCTCGGGCCTAGGAAATGTAAGTCGGCAGTAAAAAATGTTTGAAAGGCGTAACAGGAGGAAAACATCGCAGTTGCAATGTGAAATAATTAAGAGAGGGTGGAAGGTAAGATGGAAGAAGGGAAATATGAACAGAGATACAGTAAAAAGAATGAAAGGGGTTGCAGCTAGGGGACGAAGGGACGCCGCAAAGAACCTTAAGCAATGCCCACAGAGCCGGGCATGAGGTGCAATGACGACACTCTCCCCCTTCGGGGGTTAGCCTTCACGAGTGAATGATACGATCAGGTGTCTGATAAAGTTTTCCAAACTTCAGCACTTACTACAAAGGGAAGAAATAAAATGAAACGGAGATAGATTATTTTAACTTGAATCTTTCAAATACAGAATAAAAAGGATCTCCCGGCCAGGCTCTCATTTGAGTTGCTACCGGTGGTGGAAGGGTCCTAATAAGAGTGTCGGCGTGCTGTAGCAGAGAAAGGTCTTGGTGGAGCTGGAGAAGACCGTCATGTTAGATACGTAAGCAAATAGGACAATTTTGTCAGTGGAGAATGTTGGAGAAACCACTGAGATGGTGAAATGCGTTATAAAGGTAGCTTCAGTAGTGGAGACAACTTGGAGGATAGTCTGAGTTAGTCAAAGGCTCTAAAAAGGTTCGAATACTTCTTTGAGGGAGTTGTGAAGAAAATGGCAATGACGCATTTTTGTGAAAACAAGCGTGAGAGTCGAATGGCGAGAGTTGACAGCATTGTTCTTTAGTTACAGTTTCCTCTGAATGCGAGAGGCGGGAAATGTTCGCAAAGCATTTAAACCTACACGGCACTGCTTCAACAGATAGACCAGAAGCAGAGATAGAATTTTATAGCACATTCATTATCCATTAATGGAAAACAGCTAAAAAGAAAGTTAGAAGAAGAAGAAGAAGAAAAAACAAACAAACTGTGAAGAAAGAATGTACCAAAGGCATTAAGGAAATCATCGCTTAACTTCATTCCGAATGCTGCCGTCCATCGTCCCGAACGTAATTCTACGTAAAGTATTGATCATAAAAAACGAATAATGATGTTTTCGCACTGTTGCCATAAATTCCCGCTTCTTTTCCTCTTCTGTGCATCTGTAAAAAAGAATTCATCCAAATATCTAATACGAAGTTCACAAACAAGTTAGGAATTCATAGACCGCAAGATGGGGGGAAAAAGCTTCATGAAATCCTCTTTGCGGCGAAACAGAAAAAAAAGGGGGAGAAAAATTAATAATTTGAGCTTCGCCCGTGAGCTTTTGATAAAGGCGGAGAGAAGAGGAAAAAGTGATTGTTCCTAAAGACAACATAAGCTACTTGACTCGTCTTTTATAGCCCTTTCTTTTTCTTACTTCGGCTCTCGACCGGCATCCCATTATTAGTATTTGTGCGGTTTTGCCGATTCTTTCCTTTTTTTCTTTATCGTACGTTATTGATTGGTCACCTTGATGTTACGCAATTCTTAGAACCGATTTATTTCCTCTTCTTGGAAGCTGAAAGTGGATTGCTTGGTGCGTTTTGTCGCTGAGAAGAGTAATTGGTTTACTTGCAGTCTTGTTCTTTCCAGAGAGTGCTCTTCTTGGACTGCAGGTAGGTAGTTAAATCAAACCAGAATGTATGTTAACCATTTCAGAGTTACCTCTGCTGCCGCTCTGAGTCAGTAAATAGGTTTAGCTAGAATGAAGCTGCAAGTCTGCAAATGACTTCAACGTCATCCCAGTTTCTTTAGAAACTTCCAAACGATTCTAAGGGGTCTGGCGAGGGCGGTAAGAGCCTTGGTTCCCGGTATGATGTTGTGAGAAATTACTTGCGCCATGAATCAAGGTTTAAAAGATATTCGTGCTGTCACCCCTCGACTAATATTATTGAATTTCACTTCTAAAAAGAATTGATTTTGAGTCAATGGTTGATCCAGGTGGTTTCCTGGAAACCTGTCCTTCGTCGTATCGGAATTTATTATTGCTAAATACATTTCTTGGTTTGTAATCTGAAAGGGAGAATTTGAATTTTTAAGTCAATTCCCATTTTGAATTTTCAAAGTATTGCAGTGGAAATCGCATCCAGAAATATTAGAAAATTAAGACGTTAAGCCTTCACTGGGTGAGGTCCGGTAATCAATTTTGCCAGGTGAGTTTTCGGTGGTTATCTAATAACTTGCTGTGTCAAAGACCGAAAGTTTATACGCATTGTGAGCAGCCTTACCCGTTTGATGACCTTTTTTACCATGATTACCAGAACCTTTCGCTATTGCAGTTATCACGTCAGATTTTGTTTGCCATTGCTTCTTTATTGACTTGGAGGCATGTTTCTTTAAGGAGAAAAATCAAACTAGGAGAGCTACAAGAAATTGTTTTGGGACAATTCTCTCTCTCTCTCTCTCTCTCTCTCTCTCACGCACACATACACACACACATGCACGTACACACACACACACTCACACACACTAAATGTAAACTGAAGATAATCCAAAACTCAGAAACATGCATGGAGTAATTCGTGTTTCCTATATCTGACGGAAGAAAGAGCGGAAAATATCTGCTCCTTGCGTTCAAAAGTCACACTTTTGTAACTGAACCATTATGTGGCGATTGCAAAAATGCTGGAAACAGCTTCAGTCTGAGACCCGATTCCTATTGCATGAATCATGCTGTAACTCTTGATGTAACAAAAATACTTCAAGTAGAAAAAAAGTGCTTCTTATAACAAACCCTCCCAAAGCCGTGTCCTTCCTTGGTGATATCCAGACGACTGCTAATATCATCCATTCCGATAGTAGAAAATCCTCTAGAGAAGCCGAAGTCTAACGACTCATCTTTTGATGCAATGGCGCTGAAGAGCCACTTTTCATAACGAGCTATTTCTTTTCAGCACCAAACAATATAATTCCTTTTCCGATGTAATTAAGAGAGAGCATCATCATAATCTTTTCCTTTTGATGTTCCCGACAAACAATAATGCAAATGAAGGGAAAAGTTAGGAAATTAGATGAATTTTGCTCATTATCGTCAAGAATTCGCATCTCATTTTCGAGTGGTGGCTGACAAAAATGTAAAATGCTCCTTTTTTAAGGCATCGCTATTTGTACTATAATGTAAAACAAGCTAATTCTGTGTTTATAAAACAATAGTATGTAAATTCCTAATTCCTAATTAGCGCGTTTGATATTCAAATTCGGGGAAGAGAGAGTTTAAATGCAAACCTAATTTCAGTTTTTGTATTCCATCCTTGTTGTTTATCTGTCTTGATGTTTTAGCTGGCTGGCCATTCGTGGCTGCTCTTTTCTTCTTTCTCTCTCTCTCTCTTTTATTTATTGTGACTGAAACAGGGTATTATTTCGCCCGTTTGTTTCGTCAGTTTATTTTCATGGGTAATCCTTGTGATTGTGATTTACATCATTGTTAAAATCATTTTTATTATCATTACTTGTGATTTTAATTCCAGTACAGAGGTTGTTGTTCAGACTTGTATACTCACACACTTGTGTGCGTATACATACACACACATACACACACACACACACATATATATATATATATACTAGCTGACCAACCAGCTACTGGCCAGGAAAACTCTGAATGACAGTCTACGTGTAGGTGGAGGGAAAAGGGAAAGGGGATGGGAGGAAAGGGAAGGGAGGGGTAAGGTGTAAGGAAGGGTAAAGTGAGGGGGAGGGGTTTGTGTTGATGGTTCTATTTTTTCATGCAAATTTTCACACTTCAAACAGTCGCGGGTGAACTGATAGGTATTACTGTGGTGACTGTCCCTTTTATCCAGGTATTACTATGCTGTCTGTCCCCATTTAACCAGACATTGCTGTACTGTCTGTCCCTTTTATCCAGGTATTACTGTGGTGACTGTCCCTTTTATCCAGGTATTAGATTGGTGACTGTCCCTTTTATCCAGATATTACTGTTTGACTGTCCCTTTTCATCTAGGTATCACTGTGCTGTCTGTCCCTTTGATCCAGAATGAAACTTCTCTTTGAATGACTGAACATAAGGTGCAATGTATGAGGGTATGAGGAAAATGTTCCAAAATAAAGCCTTAGAGGATGTCTGCCTCGCTTGGAGTACAGCAAAGTGATTATCAAGTATGATACAGCATAGCATTAATTAGAATGACACATGTGACAGAAATCTAAATGAGGAGGTCTTATTCACGTGTTTGCTTTTGAAATGTTGTGTGAGAAGTTTTATTTTACAGTGAAAAAGCTGCTGGTGCCGTACATCCCCCAACAGAATGAACAAAGGTGCAGGCTCCTCTGTGCTCAGGATGTATTGTGCTGCAGCAGATACACTGCTGATGAGCCTTCAGTGCAGTGCTATGACACTTTTATGTTACGGTAGATTTCTCCTTAGGTGGGTTCGCGTTAGTGCAGTTGTTAAAATCATAACACATCCAGTATCCTAGAGTATATTTTTCATCTAACTGAGGAATGGCACACACACACACACACACACACACATATATTATATATATATATATATATATATATATTATATATATATATATATATATATATATATACACGCAAACACAACAAACATATATAAATATATATATTATATAGATATATATATATATGTGTGTGTGTGTGTGTGTGTGTGTGTGTGTGTGTGTGTGTGTGTGTACAATAGAAGGATCCACAGAAATATCCTTGTTTATCCAGATAAACTATATTTCATCTGGATAAACAAGGATATTACTATGGATCCTTCTACTGATTTCTTAGAGGCACGATATGGTGTTTTTAATATTGCATATATATACATATGTATGTATATATATATATATATATATATTAATACATACATACATATGTATATCTAATAAAATGAACCTATAAAAATGCCAAAATATAGAAAGTAAGTACTATATTTCAGAGACTGCTTGCTCTCCCTCTCTTCAGGTAGGTAATGAATGAGAAAAGTTATAGAAAAGGCAGTAATTATATCAAGAGATCCATTCACAGGTAGCATGTTTTACTAAGCCACCCCATTGATAATTCCTCTTGAAATCTTCTTAAGCCTTGGTTGAAGGAAGATTTTATCTATGATATCTGAATCTCAGGTGCCCTTTGAGATGTTCATTACCTGTCTTTGTTTTAACCAATGCGGACTCTATTATCTGGCTTTTGTACCGACATTTGCTGCTATAAATTTATATGTGACAAATTCCAGTTTATTCTGTGGTTGGTTGTCCATACCTGCAACAGAGCTCGGTTATTTTAACTATATAAATAACCATAACCACAGAATAAACTGGAATTTGTCTCATGTAATTTATAGCAGCATATGTTGGTACAAAAGCCAGATGATAGAGTTAGCCTTGATTAAACAAAGACAGGTAATGAACATGTCAAAGGGCACCTGAGATTCAGATATCAAAGATAAAATCTTCCTTCAACCAACGCTTCAGAATATTAAAGAGGAATTATCAGTGGGAATGGCTTAGTAAAACGTGCTACCTGTGAATGGATCTCTTGGTATACGTAATTACTGCCTTTTCTATAACTTTTCTCATTCATTACCTATATTTTGGCATTCTTATGGGCTCCTTTTATGAAATGGAATTCTGTTGTACCAGAACATTTTTGTCAATCTATATATATATATATATATATATATATATATATATATATATATATATATATATATATATATATATATATTACTAACAGGACCTCATTGAAACTGTGTGGTATCTAGAGGTGATATCTATTCAAAAAAAGTTACAAACTTTACAGGACTAACTGTCCACATTGTCAAGTATCCGTAGAGTGAATGGCCGTGTAGTCCAGCAGTATTCATATCTGTGTGGGGGAGAGGATTAAAGTCCTTATTCCTGTTATTAATAACCCACCTTCTCCTGTGTGGTCCGCCCTCGTAACCTTGACCTTTCTCTGTCCGCCCCATCCAGGTGTTCATAATCTGTGTGATTTCTTGTTATTTTGCGTTTCTTTTCTATTGCAGAGTGCATGATTTTTCTTGATAGGCTGTCTTCAAATCCGTTTCCAGCATTGCCCGCAATTACATGATTAGTGCATGTTACGAAGGCATTCTCTACAATCAGTCTGGCCGTTATGACTGTGTTCCTGTACAAAAAATAAATATTTTCCCAATCTATTTTATGGTCTTTCACGATAGCGCTTTGCGTCTGTCGATGTCTGATTATAGTGCCTTATGTTTTGGATGTGTTCTTTACTTCGTTCTCTGCATGAATTGCCGCTTTCCCCGAAGTAACGCTTTCCCAGTCTAGATATGCTACCATATATACCCCACCTCTTGCCTCTTCCCCCTCTACCATTTTTTTCTTTCTAACTAGTCTAACTATTTTATTCCTAATGGTGTATTTGTAGCTTCTTATCAATTTCAAATTATCTAGCATTTTGTTGACGGGTGTAATGTTGTTGTTATCCAGCACTGTAATTATTTTCTTCCCTTTCAAATGTTCCTTATCTATCTTTTCCCTCTCCCCCAAATAGTTTCTTCTTGCTTAAATGTGTGCCCGTTCCCACCAATACTTAAGGTGCCCTAATCTCCTAAAACTCTCCCTCAGATATTCCAGCTCTGTATCCAAGAATTCGGGACTGTAAATTCTATAAGCCCTGGTGGCAAACCTGTCATTACTCCCATTTCATATTCTTTCCTATGACTAGAGAACACATGTATGTATGAATTGGTGTGTCTTCTTCTTGTGTACCTTAAAGAAAGGGATTTCTCCCTCCTTCTCTTCTTGTTTTGTGAGCTTGGTTTGTTCCTTTAGGTTAAGTTTTATAGGAACGTGTGTAGTATTTCCCCGTCTCCCTTATAAATAATCAAGATGTCATCCACTTACCTTATCATTTGTAGATGTTTATGTTCCCTTTATTTAATTTAACCACCTTTTCCATAAAAATGTTGTGCAAGATCGGAGAAAGACTCGAACCTATGGCCACGCCATTTTTTAGATGCAATGGATTTCTCCCCAATTAAAAACATTGACGCCGAGGGGGCTGACAACAATTTTATCAACGCGTCATGATTTAAGTCACATGCGTAAACCTTTTCCTCTATATTCTTTTAAATTACGTACTTCTATTGTCTTCTTGAGTAGTACAATAGTAAACAAGAAAGTGAACATCTAAACGTGCAAATTAACAGTTTTCACGTTAATTCTAGATAATTCATCCACTAGGTTCTTTTTATTTTACTGATGCCAATCAGATAATAAATCCCCACCCATTATGTTGGAAAGAAATATTTCCAGCCTCTTGTAATCGGGCACCCTTTCTTATATATCTTTGGACTCCCATAAATATATGGGCTCTCTTGGCTTCCCCCTGGTTTTACTCTAGGTTCTAATTCTTTTCTTTTAGTTTGTCCTGGGTGGGGGTCATGTGGGAGGGGATAAGTTGGATAGATTCGTGTTTTCGGAGAGGTTACTCAACACCCTCTATAGACTAGGTAAATACAAGGACATACAGATTTGCAAGGTAGATAAATGGGGCCAATAGTAGTAATGGATGCCATGCATCACGAAAATAAGTTAGAGATATTGCTAAATGAAGAAAACCCATACGAGACTTGCAATAAAAAAACGGTCATAAGGGGGCTAGAATGCAATTAAGAAAAACGTAAGGGAAGTTTTGACAAAACTCCAGGACAAAGCTAAAAGAAAAGAATAAGAACATTGAGTAAAACCAGGTGAAAGAACAGAGACCCTGTGTATTTATGGTATTCCAAAGATAAATAAGGAAGGGTGCCCGATTAGAGGAAGATGGAGAATTTTCTTTCTAACATAATAGGAAAATGGGTGGGTTTAGTATCTGAAGAGCATCTGAAAAATAACATTAACCATGTAGATAAATTCTCTAGAATTAACGTAAAAGACTGTAAATTTGCATGTTTAGATGTAACTATCCTGTGTACCAATGTACCAGTCAAGAAGACGATGGAAGTAATAAAAAAGAATTTGGCGGAAGGGGTTTACACATGTGACTTGGATGATGACGTTTTGATAAAAGTGTTGTCAGTGGTCCTCAACGTTCAGTGTTTAAGTGAGGCGAAAACCATTACATCCAAAAAAGTGGCGTGGCTACGGGTTCGAGTCTTTCCCCGATCTTGCACAACATTTTTATGAAATGGTTTGAAACGGAAGAGGTGGGTGAATTAAATAAGGGAACTTGAACATCATCAAATAGGTAAGATATGTGGATGACATCTTGATTATTTATAAGGGAGAAAGGGAAGGACTACACAAGTTCCGACAAAACTTAACCTAAAGGAACAAACCAAGCTCACAATAGAAGAAGAGAAGGAGGGAGAAATCCCTTTCTTGGACGTAGTGGAAGAGAGGGAAGGGGAAAGTTTAAAATTTAAGGTACACAGGAAGAAGACACACACCCATTCATACAAACATATGTTCTCTAGTCATAGGAAAGAATATAAAATGGGAGTAATGACAGGGTTGACCACCAGGGCTTATAGAATTTACAGTCCCGAATTCTTGGATAAAGAGCTGCAATCCCTGAGGGAGAGTTTTGGGAGATTAGGGCACCCCAAATATTGTGGGAACGGGGCACAAATTAAAGCAAGAAAAAACTATTTGGGGGGAGAGGGAAAAGATAGATAAGGAACATTTGAAAGAGAAGAAAATAATTACAGTCCCGAATAACAACACCATTACGCACATCAGCAGAAAGCTAGATAATTTCAAATTTATAAGAAGTTACAAAAACACCAATAGGAATAAAATAGTAAGAAGTTGGTAGAGGGAGAAGAGGCAAGAGGTCAAGAGGTGGGGTATAGTATATGGTAGCGAGTCTAGACAGTGAAAAGCGTTACTTCGGGGAAAGCGTCAAATCATGCAGAGAACGAAGTAAAGAACATGATAAAACATAAGGCACTATAATCAGACTTCAGCAGTTGCCAAGCACTTTGGGAAAAAGACCATAAAGTAGATTGGAAAAATTAAATTTTTTGTACGGGAACACAAACAAAACAATCAGACTGATTTTAGAGAATTCCTTCATAACTTGCGCAAACAATGAAATGACAGGCAGCACTAGAAACGTATTTCAAGACAGCCTATCAAGAAAAATTAAATCCTCTACAACCCAAAACCACAAGAAATCACACAAATTATGAACACCTGGACTGATCGGTGGGCAAAGAAAGGTCAATGTCACGAAGGCGAGCCACACAGGAGAAGGTAGGTAATAAGAGGAATTAGGACTTTAATCCTCTACCTCATACAGATAAAAGTACGGCTGGACTACAGGTCCGAACTACGGGCTGCTCTAGGAGCAAGAGCCCGTGCTGGCATAAGGCCAGCTAGCCTCAAACAACAGGTCCGGTCATTCTACAGATCCTTGACAACGGGACGGTTAGTCCTGGAAAGTTTGTAACTTTCCTTGAATAGATACTATCTCTGCTAGATACCATCTAGTTTCAATGAGGTCCTGTTAGAAATTGTATTAATACACAGAATAATTGTGTGAGTGATAATTTATCTAAGTACTCACACACACACACACACACACACACACACACACACACATATATATATATATATATATATATATATATATATATATATATATATATATATATATATATATATCATTTCACCGTGATTCATATACATGCATCAAGCTATAAATGTCCCATAATATCCAATTCACTCTACCTCGGAATTAATATATTTTCATATATTTTAACTGAAGGGGGAATTTTTTAGTTGATAATTTCGTCCACTAGTGGATTCAAGTCATCATACAGAGGAGATATCACGATTTCAGTGACGACTTTACCGACTTGGCCAGTCCGTAAAGACGTCACTGAAGTCCTGATTTCTCCTCTGTGCGCTGGTTTGAATCCACGAGAGGACGAAATTATTATGTCAACTAAAAAATGTCTCTTCAGTTAACATTTATGAAAATATATTAATTCTGAGGTAGAGTGAATTGGAATATGAAAGGACTTTAGTAGCTTAATATATATATATATATATATATATATATATATATATATATACTATATATATATATATATATATATGTATGTATGGTATGTAGATATATAATAATATATATATATATATATATATATATATATATGTATATATATACATATATGAGCGTCCTTTTGACTTTTCTTTTCATTTTATTTTCTTCATCCATGCTTAAAATTTAGAGGGAATAACATTAAGAGGAATTTTGAGAATAATGTAAATTTCAAATAGAAGGAAAACAAAATACCTAGACTAAACTGCTTCATGTTAGGGACACAGTAAAACGATCTTTTATTTTCAGGATGTTGTTGAAAGCCATGAGGACATTTTTTACTTAGCATCTTTTCTATTGTTTCCAAACACCATCTAGTTGGAAAAATTTTCTTGATTTCATTTTAACGACTTGTCAAGCGTGATTTATCCCTTGTCATCTGCTTGTCATACCCAGCTACCGACCGTACACCAAATCCAGAAACGGATCAATGATACTTAAAGAAATCGCACCGCTATGCCTTTGCATCCCATTGCATTAGTCCCCGATCTAATTTAACAGAAGCCATGAACAGGTGACAGCCCCTTCACTTGCCAGAATTCACACCATCTCACTTGAGGTCTATCTGACCTGACCCTTAACCATGTTATCTGACCCTTTCCCTCACCATTGTTATTGGAGCCTTCCACATCAGCGAGTCCACCTCCTCCTACATACATTCATACCTACTGACCCAAGCCTCTCGCCCCAAGCTAGCACTATTGTTCTACTTTTTCCACACCTCCTCTGCCAGTGATCAATGATCAATCACCTCTTTCAGGTACCCGCGAATGGATCAGGAGCAGAAATGAAAGGATCCAAGACGATCAATCTAGTTTGGGAGGTTTAATAAAGTTTTGGGAGAGACATATCTAGTTTTGACAGGATGCTTTCAGGTTCTCGAAACTGAGTATAAATATGGCCTGACCTGGCCTACCAAATGGTACTTTGCCCTAGCCAGCACCCACGGTAGTATATATGTCCTGCATTACGCCCTAACCGGCCCTGTGGTTTCGTCCTA
>NC_061089.1:3733554-3743554 GCF_015104395.2 Macrobrachium nipponense | reverse complement strand
GGCGAGGTTACAAATCAGGCGCCCATCAGGAGGAGAAAAAGAACGATAGCACCGAGTACTGGGGAGTCAGAGATAGCCAGTAAGAAAAATCGAAATGATTAGCTTCAGAGAAAAACAGAAAAAAAAAATGTCTATGGACTTGAAATACCAGGGAAAATGAAAATATGTAAGTTTTTAGAAACAGCAAAACAGAAGTTAGTAACAGCGATAGTTAGGGTGATAGTGGAAGAATTTCGGTCTGTAAACGTGAGGAGAAAAGAAGGTTGTTTAGCAGTAGAAAAAAGTGGATAGTTGGCAACAAATAGTTAACAACTAATTAAGTGTCATGGGTTGGAAATCGATACTGTACTCCGAGGAGGTAGTCTAGGAGCTCAGCCTCGTATCGTTTGGCGTCGTTGAAGAGGTCGTTTATCAGTTTATTATGTTCTATTAAGCTGCTTTTTCTTGCTTCTCTGACAGCTTTGACTATGTATCCTCGGAGTCTTGAAAGGTGAGAAGGACTTTATCTTTGTCTTCTCCAACGAGATCCTCAGTCTGAGTAGATCTATCGGAACACAGGGGCAATTTCTCGGTTTGCATTCCTTCTTCCGTCCATGGGACTGGCGATTCTTCTGACTGGGTTCCTGCTTCGACAGCCAAACAGGAACTACTGGTGGTGTGGGGGTTGGGGGAATGATCTTAGGGGTGGAGGGATGTTCTTTGGGGTTGGAAGAGTTAGCTTAGGGGTCGGAGGAGTGACCTTAGGGGTCGGAGGGGTGTTTTTAGGGGTTGGGGAGCAGGAATGTGGCGGTAAGGAGAGGGTGAAGGGTTAGGTATCTAGTGCAGGGGAAAGGTTGGGGAAGGCGGCAGATTTGTCCTAGGGCCGAATCTGGGGTTGACTGGAAGTCTTCCTGGCGGCGACGGCTGACGTTTTCGCAGTCTTGCTGGTGGAGGAGGGATGCCTTTCATCTTCATCTTCTCCAATTTTGCAGGACATCCCTTAAACCATGCATAGTATTATTTGCAGTTTGGGCATCGGGCTACAGTGTGGCCCTTTGCCTTAAAGTTGGTAAGGTATACATCAGTGTTGTATTGCTGTCTGCATATTCTGCAGATATGGTTGGATGAGCACTCACTCTTGTGGTGTCCAAACCTCTGGCACTTGAAATACTTCAGAGGTTCAGGTATGAAGGCGTCTGTTCTTTGCTTTGCATCTTGTAGCAATCACGATGTTCAGCACTTGTAGGATTTGATCTATAGTTATATACTTGTTTCAGCAGGGTCTAGCAGGAGGCACGAGGGATCCTTTATCAGCAGCTAGGCAGAGTGTTGATCTTTCTGGGAAATGGTGAAGTCCCCTTTCAGATTTGATCTGGCTTGAATTTTTGCTCCAGGGTACTTCTTTTCTAGTGCTAGCACAGCTGTATACGACGTCTGGTCTTGTGTAGTCACGTTCTGAACTTTAGTAGTGATGGGAATTTCTTATTGCAGGTCTTTTTTGTGTGGAAATTTGATAAATGATGTTAGTGGACTGTAAATTTAATAGATAGGGGTTACACAGTTTCTATACTCAGAAGAATCGAGTGCACTGAGTTCAGATAACACAAAATACTTTGCGGCCTAGCCTATACTGAAAATATTCACTTGCCTTACCTTAAAAGAAGAAATAGGATAATTCAGGACACTTTACACTTGGATAAAGCTGTCTTCTCACCCAAGCTGCAAAATAAAGAATTAAAGCAACACAACCTGTCCCAGAACTTAAATGATACTGGCTGAGCCTAGACTGATTTATAACAGAGAAGGAAAATATTTCAATGTTTCAAAATCAAACGTAATTTAATTCAATACAGTAACACTACCATCAAGATTTTATCAAATAAACTAGTCTAGGGGAACACGTAGCTTGAAACTTGGTATGACTTGCATGGGGGCCTCAGTCCCCTGGCTTGTAAGCAGGTACATAAACCTCACCTATTCAATATACCTAAATGGAACTTTTAAGTCTTAATACTAGTCTCTCAACTAACCACTGCACAAAACTCAGCAGGGATAGATATTGAAGTATGTACTTACTAAATCTAGGCTAGCCTAAAGCTCAGGCATAGGTACCTTACCTTACACTTCGGTTCACCTAAATTGGTCTACCTACTAGGCTATGACACAAAATTATTATAATAAATGATAAAGGAGGGCTTATCTGTACTGCTGTTAGGCTGAAAGATGACTCATACTCCAGGTTGGCTTAGACTAGTATGTATATTCTTAGACTACTCTTACCCAAGGGAGGGCCTCAGAATCACATCACTCGAGATCCCTCCTCCAGCTCAATCTTCCCTCCAAAAAACTCCTGCGCCCTCCGGCAGCATATTATAACCTACGTCTTTTGTTTTGTTTGAAAAGTTCTCTTCAGCCTAATGTTAGTAATTTACTCAAGCAAAAAGAATAATGGGGAAAACGAGGCCCAACAAGAAATATAAATGAAAATAATAGTCACCAAACCTAATAAACATAAAAAAAGGAAAAGAGAAACAAATATCTCCAACGTAATTTTCCATAACGAACGATCCCGAACAGACTGCTCACCTGCGAGGAATTACTTACACCAACACTGAATAACAGTATAACGACCTGACACCACCAAACTGTAATACGTAGTTAACACCAATCACTAAAACACAAAACAAAGCTGCGGAAACTCAAACTTGAATGACGAAACATCTCACAGCACAACGCAACCAACCTTCTAACCGATGATCCACCGACCACTACCACGAGAAAAAAAAAAAAAAAAGCAAAACAAAACACTGAACTTGTCGAAACTCGACAGTTTTAGGTGCAGATGTCGAGGGGTCAGAGACGTCGATAATGTTTAACAAGGCTTTCTTCCTCTTCTTCTGAACTTTCTGGAATCCTTCATTGTCCAGGGAGGTGGTTCCGTTAGCTGGGTGCCAGGAGACGGCGGTCGTTTCGCTGCCATCTTCATTATTGTAAGAAACTGCTCGGCACCCTTATCAGACTGCCAAAAACACGAAAGAGGGGGCGGGGTTACAGTTTATTAATTTGGGCGGCGTGTTCTTTAAGCAAAAGAGATAAGGAAAGAGGATCAAGATATAATCCTGGGTGGACTCTTAAATTCCTTGTTGATGTGGCTTCAGTAAAGAGGGACTCCAACAGATTCATTTTTCGGTGATCTTTGACCCTGCAGATTATCGATGAATTATCCCAGTTAAGCCAATGATCTGCAATGCCATTATTTGTTAATCCTCTTGAAATGGCATATTTGTGCTGAGAGCATCTTATCTTTAGTTCCTTAGAGGTTTGCCCAATATAAATCTTATTACATTCTCTACAAAGAATACTGTATATGATATTGATTGAATTTGGAGGGCTAATCTTAATTAGTTTATTTCTCAAAATATTATTATACTTAAATACTAAGTTAATATCAATAGTTTTTAGAACGGGTACAGCAGGAATGAAATCAGGATGAAATGGTATACAGAGAATATTCTTAAATTCTTTGATAATAATGATTGGATTGTAATAAGTCTTTTTGCTTTATTTTTAGTTCCAAAAATATGGAGGGTAACATAATGAATCTCCTATTTTATCAATAATTTTAAACTCATATTCTAAAAAATTCTGATTGCAAATTTTAAGAGCTATTAGATACATACTGGAAAATGTTGACATTTCAATTTGTTTAGCATGGTTAGAGTAAAAATGAATATATGAGAAATTATTCATAGGTGTCCTAAACACTTTAAAACTAAAAGTTTGTTATTTCTAATAAGAAAGACATCCAAAAATGGTATACAATTATTTTCTTCATATTCAATTGGGAATTTTATGAATGGTACAAGATTATTAATTATGTACCGGAAATCAGGAATATTTACATTTTCTTTTACCGTACAAAACCAATTGTCTACATATCTAACCCAAAATAACTTGGAAAATAATTTTCATAGAATAAGTCTAGATTCCAAAAATTCCACGTAAACATTAGACAAGAGAGGTGAAAGGAGGTTAACCATGGCCATAACAAATATCTGTTCATAAATATTATCACTGAAAGTCAATTTATAATTTTTCATAAAAGGGAACCCAAATTAATAATAACATTAGTAGTTAATTCTAGATTATACGAGTCGAAATGTATTTGTATATAGAGATCTGTCAACTTTTATATTCAGTGTGAACTTGAAAATTTAGAATATGCTATGAATGTACTTCTTCTAAGTCCCTGTTTCACTTACCTTTCTACCGAGGATTTAAGGATATAAAAAATTCCATCTAACGAAAACATTTACATCTGTCAAGATTGTCATATCAGTCCATTCGTAGAAATATCAAAGAGCCATGAGGACTAAGGATTAAATACCAATGCAACCACTTTCTCATCGACATACCATAGCACATAAAGTTACTGTTTTATCACTATATTTTTTTGCCTTCTCCTTTTCAACTCCTTACACCTTACCTTTCTTCGGTCCTTGAATTGTTCTCCTTTCATCGTCAACTGCCACTTCCTCAAGGATTCTCAAAATTCAATTAACCATTTCCACTTTTGCAACTTTCGGGTCTTCCGCATTTAATTACTTCAGAATGCTCTCAACATCGACGATGGACTGCATTATATTCAGACAGGGCGTCTCCATATTCTTATTTCCTTTTGAGATTCATTTGCTAATTGTGTTTTCTCTCTGCACTGTCTTTTCCGTAGTTTAATTTCTTGCTCTTCCTTGAGTACTCGCTTAGATTTACCCTTACATTTCCGTATATCAAGCCTCATTCCCTCCCTTCCACGGTTCTTCACTACCTTGTTCACTCTGTTGCACCAGCTACACAAATGGAGTCATTTCTGTGCTGGTTGAAGCGTTTACATAACGATTATAATGATAATAATAATAGTATTCAAAATAACCAACTATGCTTGCTGGTAAGTAATAGATTATAAAGAAGGTAATTATACATATAAAGTAACTGAAACCTGGTCACAACATTTTAACGAGTGAAGAGTTATAATTATGTCTTAGTTCAGAGAATTGGTTCTTGCAAAATGTAAATTATAGAAGGGAAGAATGCAACTTTCAGCCCTCTTGCAAAGTACCTTGAAGGCAACTACCTTTTGAAGAGGAGTAGCACTTCAGGACTTGTTCACAGTAAGTCAGCGGTTTTAAAAATACTTTCTAAACAAAGCAATTCACAAAGAACTTGTTTGAGGGATTGTCATTCCGTTCAAAAGTTCGCTGAAAGAAACTTAAAAAGCCAACGTTCTGGCAAAGCAGTCTGAAGCTTTGGACTTGAAGTTCTTTTGGATGAGACTTCCAAAATAAAAAACCTACAAATTTCCCTCGAAGAGGCAGCAAGACATTTTACAAGCACCTACCTGAATCAAAAAGACTTTTCAGCACAAGCCAAATAGACATTTGACTTTGATTTATATCGAATTAAATTGATTCATTATACACTAAGTGAGGCCATTTTACTTTATATTCACTTGGTCCAAGGCAGGTCATTTTACTCTATAGCTACTTGGTGCGTCTTCTATACATCGATTTGAATTCTTATTTTACTTTTACGAAGATACCTTTGCCTAAACAATATTGAATCTTTTTTTTTCCATCTTATCAGATTATCCTTCATACTTAGAATGGAAATGATTTGCTTTACATCTCTTTGGTCTTTCACATGTAGAATTATATCTTTCTTTTTTTATTCTCCTCGGCCTATTTTCTTCAAAAATGAGAAAAAAAATTCATGACATTTTTATTTACGTTTACTTAGCATGTTCCTGAAATATACAATTGAAGATTTTCCACTTATTTCTTTTGTTTATCGAATTAATTTAATTTTTTTACATATACGTACTCGTTTTGTCCTCCTTATACAAAATTATACATATTTGTTTCATTTTACTCAGTTTTTCATCGTACATAGAATTATCCTTATTTGCTTACATTTACTTAGGTTTCATACGTAAATAGAACTGAAAATTTTTGTCTATCTGCTCTACTTGTCAGTCGTATGCTATACAAAACTAAATCGTTCTCACCTCTGAATATATATTTTACTTAATATGCAGTGAACTTCTCAGTAGTTTATCTTATTCATAAAAAAAAATCTGGTTCCTAGTGTTATATCAGTATTCATGGTTAAGTGTACTCTTCAGCTTGGTGCAATGAGAGAATGCGGAGTTCTTGAAACGGGTTGACAGCAAAATGAGCTTGCCGACCCTTTTGCCCCTGGAATGCTGGAATTCCTTTTGACTTCGCTTGAACTTATCCCACTTTGGCATCCCTAGTCTCCGTTTCATTTTTCAACTATTCGTCTTACTATGTAATGTTCTTACTCATTATCTATCGAAAGTAGCTTACTTATGATAACTACATGTACGGGTACCTGTTGAGCTGTTCCATGGTAACAGAAGGGACCTATATATATATATATATATATATATATATATATATATATATATATATATATATATATATATCATATACACACACACACACACACACACACACACATATATATCATATATTATATAATCAGATATATATATATTATATTCTATACATACGTATTACCAACTGACCAACGCAGCACTGCCCGGGAAACTCTCTCTCTTTCTCTCCTCCAAACCACCCTTTACTCTCTCTCTCTCTCTCTCTCTCTCTCTCTCTCTCTCTCTCTCTCTCTCTCTTTCCTGTTGATATAGTTGCTTCAGTTACATTGCCCAGCATTTTTGATATTTTATATTTCACCACGTCTCACCCCCTCATTTCTAATTGGGCTGAACTTGGCATCAGAAGTGTCTATATCCCAGCGACCTCAATAACTATGGATTAGACAATAACATCTGTCTTTTTCATTTATTTTTACATTTCTCCCCTTTCCCACTCTGCCCCCACCCCCACCCTTGTTTGGTGCCAGTGATGTCTCACCCCCACAGTATTCTCTCCTAGATGGTAAGTCCTATGTATACCAAGTTTGGTTAAAATTGCACAATACATTTTCAAGTATGTGGCACATGCACATACATACACATACATACATCTATACACACACACACACACATATATATATATATATATATATATATATATATTATATATATATATATATATATATATATATATATATATATATATATATATATGAAGATAAAAGACCCATAAAACACTATCTTAACGTTGCAACCATATATTTCGAGCATTCCTGATCACTGGTAAAATATGGACATAGGATGTCTTACAAGAGTATATATACCAAAAATATGTAGGTGTGGCAGTAAGTCTGTTGGTGAACCAGGAAGGGTGGAAATTAACCTATTCTCTGATGATTTTTATCCTCAGTAACTCCCGTCTGGCGACTCGTCCGTTGGTCGGATGTTCTTGGATACCTGCTTTAGGAGCGGCCTAAGAATAGTTCGTCGATTTCATCCGATTCCCAGTGTCCTCCTGACAGGTTCATATTGTTGGTTTGATTGAGACGTCTTCAAGACTCCACGGTTATTTGGAGCCATCATCAGCTCTGAAGCATCCCTGAAGAAACGCCCATTGGATTATAGTGTCTTCTAGAAGTCTTGGAGACTCCAGAATCATGTGAAGGCGTTTTTAGCTCCGGAAGAATCCCTTTAGAAACACCCATTGGAATATAATGTCTTCTTGAAGACATCTTCACGACTCCAGGATCCTGTGAAGCCGTCTTAAGCCCCTGGAGAACTTCTGGATAATACCCATTGGATTATCACGGGTGTGTGTGTGGTGTGTGTGTATGTGTGTGTGTGAATGTGTAAGTTTGTGGGTGATTTAGTGTTCATATTTTTTGTAGGCAATTCTTAGTAGATGCTAAATAAAGTTCTGGCATCTGTTTTTTTTAATATCCTTTACTTGTTTCTTATCATTTTTACGCTAACATTACTGCTATGCAACTCCGCATATCTATCCTTCTACAGACAGCTATTTCAACCCTTAAATTTTTTGCCGTCAGGCTAAGTTTCCAAAAAACTACAATTCGTATATATTACAATGGAGCCATAGATTTGAAATTTCAAAAGGAACCAAAATAAGCCTATCAATGATATAACTGGAGATCTGTCTGGATGATCCTCCACATACCTACCTGTATAAAACCAGCTCCTTTGGCTTCATAAGGGAGTTGTCTGGTAAGAGGAAGGTTGTAGCTAATAGCACTTTTACCACCACGTCGCTGTCTCTCATGGTCCTTGATTGAAAGGGTCATCGTACTGATCAAATACCAGTATCTGTTGGCAATGTTTGGGGTATTTAGAGAAGTAACTCTTCAGGCTGTCAACAAGCACAGTTACATCACCACCATGAGGACACGTTATTATAGGATAGAGAAGCTGTTGCGCATCCACGATGATAATATTGGGGGCTGGTGTGCTAGACTGCAGAACACCAAGACGTTTGTTCAGAGGAGATTTAGTGCCTTTGCGTACGCAACCATACTCATCAATAAGTGATAACGGGACTACGCATAGTTCATCCTGAAAAATGTTTTCCAACTTCAGCTGGCGTTGCTGTCTTGTCCTACCATGAGAAGGCGTAGGAAAATGGTTTCCAAGTCAAAAACAGTCTGGTCTCCCACTTCGATGCCGAGCTTTAGCTGCTCCATAGTTTTTACTGAGTTGGGAATTTTTAAGTGAAATCCAGATGGTAGTGAATTACGGAATGATGCTACCATTTTCTCCCCAATTTGCAATGCATCATTGACTTCACTTGGTGCAACTTTACCATGTAATATATTACACAATAAGGGACTTACCATTCACTATTTACACAATAAGGGACTGTTAAGTTCAAGTGGATGGGAATGTTTATCTTATTCAGCAGAAATCCTTGAACGATCATCAGAATCAAGCTCTTTTCTTTTTTTACCCTCTTCTTTATGTTTCACCTGCATTGATGATGTACAGTCTTACTCTGAATATAAATTTTCCATGGCATCCGAAATGAAAGAAGAAATGGGAAATGAGTCGATCCATTCACTAACAAGCTCTATTTAGTATATATATATATATATATATATATATATATATATATATATATATATATATATATATATATATATATATATATATATATATATATATATATATATATATATAAGACAGTAAAATTGTTCTGTTACAATAGAAATTCCATCTAATAAAAGGATCCCATAAAAATAAAAAGCAAAGTATTTTCAACCATATAAATGAACATAACCACAGAATAACTGGAATTTGTCACGTATAATTTATAGCAGCAACTGTTGGTACAAGAGTCGGATGATAGAATCGGCCTTGATTAAACAGAGATGGTCATGAATATCTTGAAGGCGCGTGGAATTAAGATGTCATTGATAAAGTTTTTCTTCAAACAATGCTGAAGAGGATTAAAGAAGGATTATCAGTGGGAGTGACCTAAATTCGCTTATCTGTGGATGGATCTCTGGTATAAATACCACCCTTTCCTGTAACTTTTCTCATTCATCTACCTGAAGAAAGAGATAGTAGTCTCTGAAACATAGTATCTTCTTTCTGTATTTTGGCGTTTTTATGGGGTCTTTTTTAGATTTTTATTATATATATATATATATATATATAGTATATATATAGGAAGATAGATCATATATATATATAGTAGATATATATATATATATTTTTTTATATATAGAATATTTTATTTATTATTTATTATATAATTATTATATATAAATATATATTATATATAAAATATATATATTTTATATATTTATATTATATTATATTATATATAACATATGTATATATTAATATATATATTATATATATATATATATATAATATATATATATATATAGTATATATATACATACTATATATATAGGATATATACTATATATATATATATATATATATATATATATATATATCTATAGATATATATATATATTATATATATATACAATATATATATATATAGTGATAATAAGATATCTATATATATTTTTTTTTTATATATAT